>NC_064879.1:2393329-2400829 GCF_943734665.1 Anopheles aquasalis
GAATAAGCGGTTTTCACGCAAAACAAAATGCTCGGTTTGATATGCAAACACCTGGTTTGCCGGAAGGAATGCGTATCCGTATCCGCGTACCGCGTATTTACCTCCGATCGATTCGATTTCCAAGTTCGCGTTCAGTGAGGACTGTTCACCAAAGACTCAAAACCGGGAGGAGCCGCTCGATAATTTGGTCGCTCTCGACGCTCTTCCACAACAGACAACGCACACCCGCTTGGTTACTGGGTTCGCAGGTTAAATCGGGACACCGGCCATCGGGGCAGAGCTCATTATATCCCCGCACACCCTCCCTCCCTCTCCTCTCATCATGTGTGTGGTTCGTCATAGTTGGTTGGCGGAGCTTTTTTTGGTTTTTTTTTTTTTGTTGTGTGCCCATTTGGCATCCTCACGCACCCCCTTCAGGCCCGCTCCCCCTGGAAAATCCTCTTTTATTGGTTTTAATTTCATTTGAAAATATTCTCTCTTTCATCCGTGCATCGGCGGCGACACAACAAAAGGGCTACGGTGTTGCGTGAAAAGAGGGAAATAAATTCAAACGAATTAGATGCGGTTTTCCGGGCTTTGCCTGTTAATGGTAAAGGGTGGTGGGGGCGCCGGAGGTTGCGATATGTTTTGTGCGGTAAGGGACACCTCCAGTACACACCAGCCATGGCGTGCATGGCACAAGTGTAGAGAGAGAGAGAGAGAGAAAACAGTGAAATTGCGATTTAAAATAACAATCATCAACCCCCCCGCACCCACCTAAAAGGAACAATGCGTTGCACCCCCGTTGATGTGCGTTCTCTGATCAGGGAGTTTATTTTTTCAGTGGACAATTTTACTTAAAAAATCGCGTAAAGAGAGAGAGAGAAGAGAGAGAGAGAGGGTAGATTAGGGGTGGCTGCCAAATCGCTTAATTTGTTCCATTATTTCTCTTCTTCCGCTTCTTCTTCTTCTTTTTTTCTTTTTCTTCTGCTTTTATTACCTCCCTCCCTCCACCTGTCCGTCATACGTGTATGTATATCGCTATTTTTATGATCGTTTTATGGAAATTTAACTAGAACAACAAACTGTTCTGCCACCGTTACCGCCCTCACTTCTCGCTCTTCTCACTCCTCACCCTTCTAGCAAGGGTTCTATAGGGGTTGCGTGCTCCTACTGTACCGCTATGCCAGCAGCGCGACAACCGCGGCTCTGGCCCCCCGGGGGGGGGGCGTCACGCGAGCCTCAAAATACGCGCGGAAAATAGCCAACGCCAACCGGAAGTGTTTCGGTATTCATGCGGTCCATAATTCTTCCGGTTCGCCACGCGGGGGAATAGGGGTGTGATCGAAGAAAGGGGGGGGGGGGGGGGCGGGAGGGGCTGGTGATGCCGAGCAATATGTTGCACCACGCACCATTGTTGTGTTTGCTCAAAAGGCGACGATGAGGCGACGTGCTGCTACCAGGGTGTAGGTGTAGGGGTGTAAGGGGGGCTAATAAAGCAGCACTTTCGAGCACCCTTTGATGAAAGGGAGGGTTGCGAGCGAGCGATGGGGATGAGGGATGATTTGCTACCGAGAGATGGTTGCTGGATGTTTTTTACTCAACGGACACCCTCCTTCAACTAGCTGCCGATGGAGACGATCCGTTTTTTTTTTGTTGCGCGGAATGATCAGTATCGTCACATCCAGTGACGTCAGGGCCCCGGCGGTGGAACCGTACAGTAGCTTATTAGTAGCCGTTCCGTTCTTTTCTGTTTTTTTTTTTTTTTAATTTTTTGTTGTTTGGTTTCGTTTCTCTGGTTTCTCCTTCTGCTGCTACTGCTGGCAACAACATCAACAAAGCACTGACTTCAGCTCTGGCAACTCGTTAACGCGCGCTCCCCGCAAAACAATAGCCCCTAGGGGGAGGGATAAGGGGACGGTTGTGCCGAGATCGAAAATGTGTTTTAAATGACAGGGGGCTACCGGGGCGGGTTCCCGGGCGTTGTCGTTACACTCCACCACCACCCCCAGGGGGGGGGGGGGGGGGGGGATAGGGATGAAATCCCCCCCCCCCCGGTTATACCCGTCGGTTGGTTGGTCACTAGCCGCACGCAGACCGCGAATTAGCAGCGCGCCAAAGGAAGCGAAAGGGGAGGAATCGGGGTGCGGGGGTGTCAAAGGAACCCCCCCCCCCCGCCGGGGGCGTCGATTCGCCCACCATTCCGTCAAGTGACGACGCGCATTTGACGCGCGATAGTAATCTAATAAAAAAAAAGAAAAAGAAAACGTAAAAGAAAGGCAAAAAAAAAACCACCCCCGAAAACTCGTGTTTTCCGGGCTTTCCCTCCTACCTAGGGGGTGTCCTCATTTTCGGTGCCGGTCCAGTAACTAGCTAGCTAGCTAGCTGCGGCCGTTAATAGCTAGTTAGTGGGCCTAGCGGTACCGCTACTGCCAAATGTTTACCAAATGAAGCATCGTTTCCCGATCGATCCTTATTCTTCTGGCCGCGAACGCGAACGAACGGCGAGTCAAAAGTCACAACTCGGGCTGCTCGGCACCAGACAAACAGGATGCAGGAACCGCACTCTATATGCGCACTCTTATAGCGGTGCGAGCGAGAGAGAGAGAACGAGCGGCGAAGAACGAGAAGACGCTTATGTCACGCCGCAACCAACATAACGATGTTGCTGCTGGATGCTGGATGCTGCACAAATAGCGGCCTCGCTCGCTCGATCCTTTTCTCTCTCTCTCACACACATCCACACTTTGTCTTCTTAGTGCACACAGACACGTAGAGCGTCGTGTGGAATGCTGGGGTGACACCTCTTTGCTCTCACGGCATTCGACCATCGGCAACGGCCAATCCTGGTTCGCACTCCAGATTGTTGCCTCTTCTTCTCTTTCTCTCTCTCTCTCTCTCTCTTTCTCTCTCTCTCTCTCTCTCTCTCTCTCTCGTGACGCAACACAGGCTCCTCCTCGTAGTTCGCTTGATTTACGATGATGATGATGATGATCTCAGGTGAGATCAGCAATCGCTGCAGCTGCGAGAGAGAGAGAGAGAGAGAGAGAGAGAGAGAGAGAGCGAAAAAAGGGCTGACACGCGGCAAACACGAAGTCCTTCCAGCCTACCAAAGGCCAACCAAAAGGGATAACTGTGTAAAGTGATTTGCGGGACACTCTAAGTGGCACTTAAGTACCCTTGGAGGTGTGACAAGGCTGGTTAAGGGTAGAGGTTTAGCTCCACCATGAGTTCGAGAGTCCTTCACGACTCCTGACGTGGAGTCCTGGCTCCGTTTTCCGTCGTCGTCGTCATCGTCGTCGTTAGTCGATGCCATTTACTCCCCTTAATCGTGGCACCGAAGAGACCGTGCCCTGACCGCGAAACATCAAACAATCAATTTACGGGCTGCTTGCCTGTCGACGACAATGACGACGACGACGACGACGACGATGTGTCGATGTTCCCACCGTCACGCAGCCACAAAACACAACACATACACACATAGACGGGGGGTCAGAGTGGCGTGACTCCTTCGTTCAATTAGTGTAGGCAGGCTTCGAGGTTCCCCCGTCCCCCCGTCCACCGCTTTTTGGAATCGAGGCGATCAAATCCACACGCCAAACGCTAGTTGCTTGTGCGTGTTTTGTGTCTGTGTTTTAGTAGCAGTTGAAGCCCCTTTTGTCGCCAAAAGGTTTTTTTGGGTTGTAAAAATTCTGACCATTTTTATTTTAAACCGGCAATACATGATGCGTAAACTCTCGTATAAACTCAGAGTGTAATGCCAAAAGGTTTACATTTGCACGGTGTAAACGGTGTAAAAAAGATTATAGGTCCACGGAGCATCAATCCTAGCGTAAACGCTGTTTGCAAGCGATTTGCCTCAATATATTTCCTGTTTGTGGTTTGCATTAATTGTGAGTGATCATTACTAGCGTTGTTAATCTTTTTCTTCGGAAGAAAGATCCTATTTTTCTCACAAAAGTCGATAAAAGTTCAGTGTAATTCGGATTACACGTCTCAACCCGGTCATGTAAGTGTAAATTAATTTTTATATTTACGCTTGAGTTTACGCTTCATGTATCCCCGGCTTTACGCTTACAATAATATTTACAATAACGAGCATCACTCAAGAACACTCTCATATGGTGCTACCGCAGCACCTGGCGGCTTCTAGAGGCCCCTGAGGACCTTTAGAGGGCACTCCCTGTATCTAAAAGCAGCCTAACTGCTTCTCCTTTGGTTTGCCTAACGTCACTCACGGGTTTTTGTACTGTTTCACGCTTTCTCGCAACTCATCTCGAGGATTTTGCAGCTTTGCATCAACGTTTGAGTGCCGCCGGAGTTTAATAATTACATCGGGCATCTCTGGATTCAAACAAAAGCCACAACCACAAGAGGAGAAGGAGGAGAAAAAGGGAAAAAAAAGAAGAAAAAAAAGAAGAAGAAAACGAACCGGAACATCAACGCCGAACGAACGCCCGGAAGACCCCAATCGGAAGTACTCAACGGCCATGGGCCAGCGGTAATGCCCTCACTCCCCCCGGGGGGAAGAAGGAAACTCAGAACACCCGGAGGAGCGACAGAAGGGGTAGATAGTAAGCGGAGATAGGACGGACCACGGCGACGACCCCCGACTGACCAAGAAGAGCAATTCGAAGGAGCGACATGGGAAGGGGTCCATTGAGCCCTCGGGCCCTCGGGCGGCGTGTCCGGTCTGCGTGTTTGGACGCGTGGTTCCCAAACAACAACAACAAGATCGAGAAAGGGAAAAGACCGCAACGCCGGGTGGCCACGCGATCCACGGAGAATCAAATCCTAAACGTCCGTCCTCAACCATCCCCTAGAACGGGGGTGGTGGCACCCCTTTTCCTTCCAAGAAGGAGTTTCTCTCTCTCTCTCTCTCTCCCTCTCACAGCTCAACTGCAACGATTCCGAATTTTGGAGCGTGCAAACGAAGAGAGGGTGCAGCGAACGACCTCCACCCTTCCTCCCTTTGGTCCTCCTGCACCCTACGTCCTACGGCACTGGGTTGTGGTAGTTCAATGGTCCCCAAAAAACAAAAAAAAAATCAAAAAACCGAACGGATCCATCCCAAAACTAACCGAGTAAACGGTCCGCCGATAAATAGACCCCCCTCCTCCCCCCCCCACCCCCGGTTCCAAAAAAAAGGAAAAACACTAATTTCGTATGCAAATCGAAATCGGTGTTTCGCTTGGCACGCTTGGCCGAAAGAACTCGCCCACCAAACCACCAAGAGAAGGAGCCCAAGAACGAGGGAGGCAAGGGGGTGCAGGGGGTTGTATTTTGCTGACCTTTTTCTCGCTTTCCTCAGCCACAACCACAACACCGCAAGGCGAGCGCTCGCTCGCGCGCGCGTCCGCGACTCTAATCGGTTCAATTTGTTTAGCTGAAAGGTGAGTGGCACCGACACCGAGCGAACGTACCCTGGCACGCCCCGGAGGTCCTTAGGCGCACCTTTCGAACTTTTGCGCGAACACGCCAAGACCAGAGCGGGCAAGGCAAGGATCTTGAACGGGATCCCCTGTGCCGTAGGGCCGTTATTTTGCGTAACGCGCGACTCGGTCCGCGCCCTAGGTCTCTTCTTGAGCCGAGGTGCCCGCTGGAAGGTGAACGCACCGCACCGGAACTTCCTTCCTCACTCCAGTGTTTCCTCTCGCCAGGGGAGAAAAGAAAAAAAAAACCACCGGAAGCAAAGATAAGAGATCAGGACCCCGAAAACCGAACGGATTTTCGAGCGGAAACCGGAAACGATTACACCCCCCCCCCCGCCTGGGAAAGGACGTTACATAGTTTTAATGTTTTTCTTTTCCCTCTTTTCTCTTTTCTCTTTTTTTTATGTTCTTCAACGAAACCTGGCCACCCTCTACCGAAATTCCACGCCCTTTTCGTGTCCTGTGGGCATCTCACATGCCACCAGGACCCCGTCCTTCACCCCATACACACAGGACACGAAGCGCCATCGAAGCGTAACGCAGCAGCACAAACGGACGAGAGCGCGTTGTGTGTTTGGTGACCGCAAATTGGTGACCACAAAACCCCGGGGGGGGGGGGGGGAGAGGTTCCTGTTGGCCGAATAATTGCTGGAAAAGTGCACCCCCCCCCCCCTCTCGATGGGGTGCGAGGTCCGTGTCACGATTACTGCTAATCGCTGATCGCTCAGCTCACGTCACATGCATTTGCCTGCCTGCCTGCCTGGGAAGGGGTTGGGCGGCCCGGCGAGGTCCATACCATTGTCACCCACCCTCCGAGGACCCCCCCAACACCCACCAACACTCTCACTCTCACAAACACACGTATACACAACGCGAGACACGTTATGAAGCTCATTAAGACACATGCGACCACAAGGTGGTCCGGTGTCCGGGGCCCCGAGGAGCGGGGAGTGTTGGTAATGCACGACGCAGCGACGCAAAATAACGGATCCCGTTTTAGGGGGAGAAAAGGGGGTTGCAACATTAAACGGTTCAGTTTTACACCCCAAAACGCCATCAACGGTGTTGGCGTTGCCCTGCTGCTGCCTCTGCTGCTGCTCAGGGCACACACCACAGACTGCAATTTGCACACGAGCACTGCATGGTAGCCACAGCACGATGTAATGAGGCTGTGGCTGGATCTCCCCCCCCCCCCCCCTGAAATTGAGCCCTCCTGAAGCTCCTCTGACGAGCGGTCAGCAGCAGCACCTGGAAGCCCAAAATCTGCCCAAAACCAATTCAGCCTTTGCAGCAGCAGCAGCAGCAGCAGCTCCAGATAATTTGTTGCCCTTGCGTTGCGTCGACTTCATTCGTTCGGTTCGTCCGACGGACCTCAAAAAAAAAACGGGGGCTGCGACGGTGGCAGCGGTGGCGTAATTGAGGTTGCGCGCCTGAAACGCACACTGCTGCTGCTGCTGCTGCTGCTTTTTCAAGGAACAAGCGGAAGGAGGGGGGGGGGGGGTGAATGGTACATTAAAAAGGGAAACATTTATAAATGGAAGCAACGGAGCGTTTTACAGACGGACGAGACAGGACACAGGGGCCCAGAACCCGAACGTGGACCCCATGGTGGTGGTGCTGCTGCTGCTGGTCAGCACCAAAACATGACCACTAATTAGGCGAAAACCCGCGCCAGAAACCCCCTCCAGGGCAGAATGCACCCGACGGTGCATGGCGTCAATGTGTGGATGTGTGCAGCGAGTGGCTATTACCCGGATGTGGATCGCAATCGCATTTGCGCTCGGCGCTGGTGTGCACGCTCGGTGTGTGTCACCGGTTTGGGGCCACTGCTGACTTTCACTCACACACACAAGGCACACACACACATAGAGGGAGGGTTCCGGAATCGAACCAGGTGCACAAAAAAGTCTCCACTGATCATTGTACTCTCTCTCTCGCGGTAGGAAGGGGTTGTTACCTTTTTTTTGTCGTCCCGGACCCGGCCACTAACGCGACAGATCGCTAATTAATTTGCCGATAGCCATCAGCCATCACAGTGTGCGCTTGTAAACCACTTTTGCCGTTCGGTCAGCCGTTGATGGGATTT
>NC_064879.1:2403329-2430829 GCF_943734665.1 Anopheles aquasalis
TTTGATTTGTCGCGTTAGATCGATTCCCGAAGGGATAACCTGCGGGACCATCAGGAGATCCTGGCGGTGGTGTGGTGGTCCGCGCCACGATCGCGCGATCATAAATCAAACAAATGGCCGAAGGGTAGTTCCAGATCTAAGGGAGTGTGAGAGAGAGAGCGGAGAGAGAGCGGAGAGAGCGGAGAGAGGCAGTTGTCAACCGTCGGCGGTCGGTTTAATCTCTTTTGTTTCTTGATTCCGTCGTTCATGTCTGTTTTCTTATTGGCCTCATTATCGCAACGGTCTTCGCAACGGGCACGCCTCGGGCAGGGTGGGAAGGGGGTGGAACAATTGTGTTCTAATCCTATCAAACCTGTCAAGCTGCGCGCGGGCCAACCATTTAAGCACCCGATGCCCGAGGCACGGCCATCCTAATGACAAACGAGTCGCTCTCGCGACACTCTCCACCATCATCCCCCTCCTCCTTTCAACCCCCTCTGGGCAGCCCATGTGATGACCATGTTTGTTCGTGGTCCCGCGATTTCCACGATTAATCGATTAAACGGCCTCCAGAAGGGGGAACGAGGATGACAATTCATCCCTTTCATCCCTTTCTTCCCCCCCCCCCCCACCCCCAGCGGGCAGTGCGTGGGCGCAGGATCGCCGGCCACGCTCAGGGCAGACTCGTTCCTGAATGGTTCAGAGATTAAGTGATTAGAACCACCACCACCACCACCCCCCGACACACCCCCGTCTGGTCCGGGGTGCTTTCGTGTTTCATCCCCTTCCTCGATCATCGAGCGTTGCGATGGTTTTTTTTTTCTCTGTTTGATTGCTTCGTTGGTTCGGTTCCAAACGGGACGAAAGATTCGATTGCATGTGTGTGTGTATGTGTGTGTGTAGTGTGCTGTAAGCCGCATGGCACGACACACACCAAACCTCGGTGTCTTTTTGTGCCAATCGAAACGTTTTTTTTTTCTTTTTTTTTTTAATTACAGAGGGTAGTGCCTCCCCCCCCCCGCCGGTGGGGGATGGAGGGGTAGTGAAGGTGTGTTTGTGTGTGTTCGCACCCCTCCCCCCCCCCCCAGCTCCACAACACCGAGCTCTCTGAGTGCCGCGTCACCGTTCAAAAGACTTCAACTCCCGGGCAAGCGACGAACCCCACCCGCCCGTGTCTTCCAGTTACGAACCAGCTTCTTCGTGACGCGACGGCGACGATTTTGGTTTCCTCTTTTCACCTCCTCCTCCTCCTCCTCCTCCTCCTCCTCCCACCGTGCCGTGCAAATCGGCGAAAAAGGCGGGAAAAATTAATCTTTTTTTTCTTCTCCCCACCCCCCCCACCCCACCGTGCGCAACTAGCACCCGTTTGGCAGGGGCCTCTCGAGAGGCTAATAATTACCTTTTCTTTTCCCTCCTTCCTTTCTCATCATCCACCCGGGGACAGCATCGATGCGCGCGCAATGCATACCACCACTTCCTCATTCGGTCCGGAAAGTCCGGAATTCCGGGCAGTTTCTTGGAGGAGTGGAAGGGGAAAACGCCACCATCACCGCCAGTGCATCACTAGTACAAGTGTTGGTGTGCCGGTAGTCGGTGGGGGAGCGGTAGTCGGTGGTTGAGTTGGCGTTTTGGCAAATTTGCTGCTAACAAAACGCGCGTTTCGATGCGCTCCGCTGAATGGCTGGGTGTGCGCTCTGATCGCAACCACCCCCGCACCACGACCCTTGCTACCAATTTGTGTGCCAACGGATAAGAGTGGCAAGAGGGAGAGAGAGAGGGAGAGAGAGAGAGATGGTTCAGAAGCTCATTAAGTTCGCATCCCTCTAGCATAAACCTTCTCGGACGTCGTTCGATGGTTCTTACGGTGCCAATTGCTAAACCATTTAACGGTTTGTGAGAGAAAAAAAGGGGGGGGGGAGGCGATAGAGGGTGGCATTTTCTTTAGTGAGGTAGCGAGTCAAAGGGGAGAGAGAGAGGGAGAGAGAGAGAGTTGAGACAGAAGCCTGGCTTGAGAATGAAACGGTTTGATCGTTCGGTTTCTAGTTGTTGCGCTCGTCGTCGCACAATGGCAGCAAAAAAAAAAAAAACAGGGAACACTCGTTCGCAAGTTACCGGACCAGACCGAGCGGAGATCGGAACGGGCACACTGGTCGCTGGTGTTCGCAGCGAGCGAAATAAGTTATCGCATTTAGTTCCGGCTCGGTGCGTGCGCCGGCGCAGAGGGAGTTTAGCGGGGGGGGGGGGGGGGTGGAGAGCGGGGGAAAAAACGGCCAATGAGCCACCGCCACTTCCCTCTCTCCCACGACTAAACCGCGAGACCAGAAGCCAGCAAGGGAAGAAGGAGAAGAAGGTAGCGTTCATTAACCATTAACCGGTTAACGATTGTCACATCAACACATTCTCGGGGCTCCTTCTTGCGCGGGGCAGAGGGAGGGCAACAGACGGACACCCCTCGCTGAACACCCGCGAACGCGCGCCCCCCTCTCTCTATTTCCCGGGGGCGCCGGATCATCGCGCGGTTTGTTCAGCACAGCGCAGCACGTTCGCTCAGCTCGGCCCGGCTCGTTAGTCCATTTGTTTTTGGCGACTTTTGGGGGCACATGGGGAGCATGGGAGCTCCCGGTCGGTCGGTCGGTCGAGAAGGGAATTAGCAGTCGGTCGTAGTTGCGTGCGTGCGTGCGTGCGCGGGACAAAGAGAGAGAATGAGAACGGCTTGAGAGGGTGTCAATTTATGGTCCCGAAAGGCTAAGCGCGCGGGCGCGCGCGCGCGCTCCCGCTCGCTAACGAGCGCAGGCTGGCTCGGTGGCTCGACCCAGGCAACCGCACCCTCGCCACCACCGCCATCATCATCATCATCACCATCACCCCATCATCATCATAATGGTGTAGAGCAGTAATTGTGAAATAATATTCGTTAATGGGGTCGCGCTCAGCCACACTGGCCTCAGTAGCCAAAGGTGGGGAGTAGAGAAGGTGGGGGGGGCATGGGCTATGGATATGTTTTCCGTCCCATTCCACCTTCCGCCGCTCCCACAACAGTTGGAACCGGATACCGGAAACGAAGTGGACTGGACATTCGATGGTTCTCTCGGGCGGGGGGGGCCTCGAGACTGGAGGCTCGAGAACGGACCCAAGGCAGCACTCCAACTCGCGTGAGTCTGCTTAGTGTATGTGCCGGAGTGCTGCGCGCTTTTTGGCGATTTTTGGGGGGCGGGCGAAACCAGCGAAAGCAGAAGCACAGAAGCGGTCGGTCTAAAATTAACAATGTAGCTGGTGGCGTAGTGGCGCACACAGTTTCCTCAGCTCACCACAGGCTCAGCACGGAACCTGGAACACGCAGGGCCCCGCGCAACAGCACGCACACACAGCAGATACACAAATACGCACGCACTAATGATCATAACAACTGATCTGAAATGATCACGCAGTCGATTGGACTGGAAAGAGGACGTAGGGGACGGGGAAGAGAGAAAAGAAGAAGAAGAAGAAGAAGAAGAAGAAGAAGAAGAAGAGGAGGAGGAGAAGGAGGAAATTTGCGGCCAGAATCGGAAGCACCGACACCGGAATTGGAAGAAAAAAAGGCAAACTGATGGCAAATAGCTGGCGGACGGAAGCGCGCGCGAGAGAGAGAGAGAGAGAAAGAGAGAGCGAGACAGTGCCATCTTTCCCCTTGGGCACAAAGGGGCACATGCCCAGGGGCCCCCGCGATGGTTGGGCCCCCAAATCCCTGTGAATTTGGTATTTTGTTTGAAAATCAAACATATAAGAAAAAAAAACATACATTTTCCTCACGCTGGTTGGGGCCCCTAGAGTGAAATAATTACTATCAAAAAGAGAGAGAAAACCTGAACTCATACTTCGCGAAAGATCGCGAGTTTTTTATTTCTAAGGGTCTTGAATACTTTCAAAATAAGGATTCCGATTTATCTGAATCCGCCAATTCTTACAAAGACTGTAATAGAACAGTTGAGAGACATTTCAGTAGATAGCTATTTACTCGAAAATTACAAAACAAAGAGTGCGTAGAAAGAAATTGGTTGCTATATTCTTCTAGTAAAAAATCAGTGTACTGCTTTGTTCAGACGTTGTTCTAGCGATTGGAAACATATTAAACAAATACTAATACCCTCGAAAACAGCCAGATTCACAGAGAATCTACCATGAAATATTGAAACACGTAGTAATGCGGTTGGCACAGTAGATTCCGATTTATTATCGCAGCATCAACAAGAAGTACACTATTATTGGAGAAGTGTTCTTGAAAGAATAGTACATGTTGTAAAATTTTTGGCTTCACGAGGGCTTGCGTTTCGAGGTGATTGTGAAATCCTAGGTTCTCCCAACAATGGGAATTATTTAGGTTGTATGGAGCTTCTGAGCAAGTTTGATTCTTTTGTGGCTGGTCATTTAATAAAATATGGGAATCCGGGAAAACGGAACACATCATATTTGTCCGCCATTATTTGTAATGAATTTATTGATGTTATGGGAAAACATGTTCTTCAAACAATTAGAAAAGAAATTAAATTGTCAAAGTATTTTTCCATCAGTGTTGACAGTACGCCAGATTTATCCCACGTAGATCAATTAACAATTAAAGTCAGATATGTTAAACGTCGTGATCCTGTTGGATTGAAAGATTTTTAAGCATAAATCAGAGTATTTAGCCGAAACAGTTTGTAAATTTTGGCCTAGGTATAATATTCCAATTAAAGATTGTAGAGGGCAAAGTTATGATAATGCCGCCAAAATGGCACTGGCTTGCAAGCACGTAACATTCATCCCGTAAATTGACACCCTGGCAGTTAATCTAAAACAGCGGTTAGATTGATATAAAAACATAAGTCAAATGTTTGGGTTCTTTTGTCATTTAAAAGTATTAAATCCAGATGAGTGAAGTAAAAATTGCAAAGAAGACCTAAATGAGAAAGAATTAGAAGCAGAATGTCTTCATTTGGCAGAATATCTATAACGGTATCAATTAAAAAGTGAAGAACCCAACACTATTTTACAAATTTATCACATTATGAAAGAAAATCGAATCGAAGACACTTCTCAATGTAGAGATAGCTCTACGAGTTTTTCTAAGTATGATGGTAAAAAACTGATAGCGGAGAACGATCTTTTTCAAAATTAAAACCGAATCAAAAATGAATCAAGAAGTGTACTGTATGCAGCAAGAGCGTTTGAATACCTTATCGTTGATGTCAATTGAAAGTGAGTTAATAAATGAATTTCCGCAACTTAAATCTAGGAGGCATTAAAAAAATTGGGGGGTGGGGCTGTTATCATAGTGTGCCCAGGGTCCCCAAGAGGCTACAGATGGCCCTGAGTGTCGGCCAGACGGACCCCACGAGTCGCAAAGAATTGGCTGCTGGCGCGCAAAGACGAAAGCGGGCAAGAAACGAGCAAGAAACGAGAAACCAAAGGAAGTAAGGAAAATATAAAATACATACATACTCGCACACAAACATATAAATGAAATTATGATTATAAAATGTTAATTCCAGGTTCGCCCGGTGGGGCGCCCGGCGTTTCGGTTCTGGCCTGATTGCCCCACCCCCCACCACCGCCGGTGTACCAGGCCACTGCTGGTGGTGGTGGTCGAGGAAAAACAAATGCTTACTGGTACCCCCGACACCGCTTTGGTTCCTTTTCGAATTTCCCGGTCAGCACCCACCAAACCAAAAAAAAAACCATCACGGCACGGCCCCCCCGACACCTCACGGCTCTTTAGCGTGGCCAAGGGGGGTGGTTGCGGGGGTAGCCGAAGTGATTACGAGCACCCCTTTTAATGTTTATGAGTTTATGCATAAGATTTCCAGCGCGCGGAGGGCATTGCGTGCGTGCGTGCGTGCGTGGGTGCGTGCCGCTGTGCTGAGGGCGTCTGTGTCGAGCGGACCTGGCTGGTTGACCATGGCGCTGGCGCCCGGCACCGTTCAGCAAGCGGTCAAGGGTTGGTTTTACTTGTCGGTTTCGGGTTTGCGGTAGCTCATCGTTCGGGCCCAGGAGGCCGGCGCGCAGGCCTGCGATCGCTAGCGGCTAACGAACCGTGAAAAAAAAAGGTATTTTAATATGCTTGTAGCCCCCGGGGCGGAACGCGGAACAACACCGAACAGCGCGTGGTAGCGGGAGCGCGCGTTGAGGAAACAGTAACAATCGCACAATCGCGTTCGCACCCGGCACATTCCGCGACATGTTTCTCGATTAAAACCAGGCAGGTGAGTAACATGGCGCAGGAATTGCCCCCCACCCCAGCGGTGTCCAGCTCCGAAACGGGGAGCAATGGAAAAAAAAGGAAAAACGGATCCTGGCGGGGGGGTGCAAATCCTTCCTGCTGTGACCTTCGCCATTCGCGCCGGTTCATGCTCAATCGAAGCTCAAGCTCGGGGTCGCTTCGGCCAACAAATTCTAGTTAAAGCGGAACAACCCCCCGAATGGCAGGGGATGTAAGTGAACGCAATGCAACCCCTTTTTACGGAATCCTGGCACCTCATTTCCAGAAGTCCAGACCCCCGCCCCGAGTGGGACGAGGTTTGGTGTGATTACAAGCGCATAAAATTAAATGCTACCCCCAACCCCGGCCCCATTGAAAGGGATGTGCGGATGGGGATGATGATGGGGGTTGGGTTTCATTTGGTGGCGGTGGCGCCGGGGCTTGGCGGTGCAAAGGAAATGGAAGGAATCGCTCACCGGACACCGGACACCATCAATTCACACACATATACACGCGAGCACGCGACGACGTCACGGCGGTGGGGGGGTGCTAAATATTACACCCTCTTTAACATACACCCCGAATGGCACTAAGAACACGCAGTAGCACGGCCACGGCCGGTTTGTTGATCCTGTTGGCGGTGAGCAGTCTAATCGCAAGGAATTTCTGGTAGTTGTGTTGGTCAGCAGTAGTCAGCAGTAGCACCTCTTGCCTACCTCTTCCATGCACTTAAATGGAGCGCAGAAGATTGATGTCGCAGCAGCACGAGCAGCGTGAGCATCGCAAAAAGGGGAGAGGGGGTGGCGGGGGGTGCACTCGACTTCCGAGCTCGGCCTCCCGGTCACACAGGATTGCCCGGTCAGCAACTACCTCCCGGACACTTGGACTTGGGCCGGGAAAAACAGGGCACTCGAAAAAGTAATGCCTTCTGCGCTCGGACTGCGACTCCTGAGTTTCCGGTTTTTTTTCGGCTCCCCGCCCCCCCCACCCCGCAAAAATCAACCCTTTCGCAGGCACCCGGGGTGGGGGTGCTAGACCATTGGGGGAGGGGTGCCAGGCGCAGTGTGGAAGTGTGGAGATTGGGACGGAAAGGAAAGGAAAAGGACCGCAGAATAGGGGAAGCAGTGAAAGGGGGTGGCTCACACTCACCTGGCCTCGGCTCGCAGCTTAATCCACCAATTCAATCAATCGAGCCCATCAATCGGTACCATCGGGCATCTCGGGCTGGCTCAGGTAGCGACGACGGGACGCGGTTGATTGAAGAGCTGGGTGCGATTGATTGCGAATCGCGCATCGAGCAGTGTGTGTGTGTGTATGTGTGTGTGTGTGTGTGGGTGTGTGTGTGCCTAGGTGTCCCTAAAAAACCCCTCCCCCACCCTGCACCCCCTTTAACTCTGCAGTTACAGTCGCTATCGTCGCGGTCTGTTCTGTTTCAATTGCGGAATCCGCTCCTTATCCTCACAGGGGATGGGGATGGGGGTAGGTGAGGATGAGTGGGTGGATAATGTTGTGAGAGGAGCAGAAAAAGAACAGACAAAAGAGAGAGAGAGAGAGAGAGAAAGGGGTGTCGGGAATAAGGGGTTTTTAGAGGAATAGATTTGAACCAACCCACCCCCACCATACTAGGGATCCAGCACCCCATTTTCCCTCCCCTTCCATTCTTGCTCACATGCTCCCTCGCTTAACGCCTCGACGACACTCTTCCTGGCGCCGAGCGCTAGTAATTAAAGGTCCCCAACCTGCCCCCCCCCCCCGGTGTATGTGTGCTGGGAGTAATGGAGCTTAATTGTGGGCTTCCGTCTCGCGTGTGAAGTGGACCGCTGTACCGGGCGGAACGGGTGGGGGGGGGGCAAAGTAGTAGCACCAACAACAACAACATCCTCAGTTCCCAGTTATCGAATTATGAGAGTCTGTGGCTACGGCACATCCCCCTCCCCCCCCCCGCCACTTCCCGCCCCCTCAGCTCAGGGAACCCATCGGACCGGAACAACCCCAGCCACCCCCGAGGGGTGGGGGGGGGAGGTCTTATGATCGGAGTCGGAAGAAGAAGCGCCTCGAACCCAGATTTCACCAAACACAACACAACACACGCGCACGCACGCACGTAAAGAGGAAGCTGTACTTTTAACATTTGGCAGCCATTTTCTCGGTCAACTGGGCCCTCGGTTTCGGGGTGAGCTCCGCTAACCAACTAACTAACTAACTAACTGTTGTACCCCGCATGTTCCGTCATCGGCCACCACCAAGAGCCACACGACCGGTACCCCCCCCCCCCCCCCCCCCTTCACGGTGGTACATGAAAAATGCATGTTTTTCCGGTGCATTTTCCGGCAACGCACACAACTACCCTTCCGCGGCTAGTGACCTAGAAAGGCGCGCTGGCGCCGCATTAATTCCTCCTGCCAGCCAGCCAGCCAGCCGGCCATTAACCGCCCACATGGTGTGGCAGGCGTATGTTTTGACACCAGTTTACACATACACACACACACACACACACATAAGGACGCACAAACACAATTTTCACCTTTGTACAGCACACGTTATCAGCGCGCTCGCTCGCTGGATGTTGATCGCGGGACGCGCTGTTGATGAAGGACGCGCCAGTGTTGTGTGCAGTAGGGTAAGAAAAAAGGGAAACAGAGAGAGAGAGAGAGAGAGAGAGAGAGAGAGAGAGAGAGAGAGAGAGCGTGGACGATTAATCGTCGCAAAAACGTAAGCGATCGCTTAGCAGGCGCCACGAAAGCGGAGCGGAGCGGAGAAGGGAAACGACAGTAAACGGCACGACTCTATTCTCGAGCGCAAGGAGTAGTTTGCGCAGAAGATGGAAGGGTGGGAGGGAGGGGGGGGGGGGTGGGGGGTTGTATTAACACCCTCCAAATTAATGAGCGTATCATTGCCCGGCCGACATAAAGAGTTCAAATAAAAATGATAAATAATGCTCCTGCGCTCCTTCGCCGATGGTGGTGCTGGTGTTAGTGGTGGTTGCTTTGTGTGGAAAGTGAGGTTAAATTGCTGTGCGCCTCAAAAAAAAAAAAAAAAAAAAAACAGGCCCCACATCAAAAAACCAGTCGCCTCGAGCGCATCATCTCCAAACCGCTCCAAAAATAACCTAGACAAATTAAAATGATTAAACAGAGAGTGAGAAACAGAGAAAGAGACACAGAAAGAAAGAGAGAGAGAGAAGAAGACACATCGAGTGAGTTTCGGGGGTGCGTGGACGCGGATCTCTTAAGCTCCCGAAAGGTGCCGACGATCGCGCACGTCTTATCTCTCGCTGCTGGCTGGCGCTGAGCGCGCGCGCGCGCGCGCGCGCCTCTCGTTTGCTCGCGCCTATGTTTTCGTTAATTGCTCCCGCTTGCAAACTCCACGGGCGGGGGGGGGGGGGGGGGGGGGGTGGCTGAAAACAAAAGAGCTCTCACTCGGGGGCCTCACCATGTGCCTGTGAAACGGTTGCTTCCGGTTTCGGGCCGGTGCTGGTGCGTCCGGATGGCGCCGTACCAGAGGCCGTTGGTCGTTGGCTTCCAAGTGGGTGGGTTCGGTAATGAAGTTCATGAATCTCCGAAACCGATTTTTACGGATCTCTTTGCCGGTGGTTGTCGCAGAAATTCAATTCGATTGCTACAAGAATCGCAGCATTTTCGTTCCATTTGTTTTTTTTGTAATACTGACATGTGTTCCGCAGTTTGGGGGGGGAAGGCGGGTGAGAAGGGAACGGGGGATGTGCCAACACGATTTTCGATCCCATATTTAAAACCACATTTGAAGAAAAACCATCGTGAAAAAATATTTTTTTTTCAGTAAAATAACGCCGCCACGGCGACACTTGCCTACTTAAAGTATACAAACACCAGCGTAATGTCCTGGCCAGCGATTTCTCCGGACTTAAATCCGATGGAGAATGTTTGGCGGATGCTAGTTCGTGATCTTTACGGGAATGGTAGGCAATTTGACACCATAGATCAGGTGGAAGTAGCTAATAAGAGTGCATGGCGATCTCCTTGCGCACTGCAACATTTTTCATGCTCGCTGTAAGCATGCCATCCCGCATTTCCAGGCAATTAATAGTAACGGAAGGGTTGCTGATTGTAAATAAAATATAGTTGATAGCCTAATGAACTGTTTTCCATCTTAATTTAATTTTTTGTTTTGTAGCGTGAGGCTATCATTATAAAACACCTCATTTGTGGGTTCATTTGGCTCCCAAATCCACAATTTTTAAAATTTAAAAAAAATTCAAACGGCATACAGTATTTTCAATTATTTTTGTGGCGCTTTATTCGAGCGCAAGATCGAAAAAAAACACAGGGTGAGGCTATCATTATGAAACATAGTGTATAGCCAATGCCACGCGATGCGGTTAATGATCGCGCGACTGGGCGCTGGCTGGGCCGACCTGCCGGACCGGAAATCGGGCTAGATTGGGCTAGGAATGGGGGAGGGGGGGGCTCTACAGGCGTGCGTATGCGCGAGGGGTGGTAATTGCGGTAATAACGCGGGATCGATCGAAGATTGATCTGCAAAGATCGAAATGAAATCAAATCGCTGGCTGGCCTGGCCTGGCTGGCTGACAGGCGACCGGATAGGAGTGAAGCAGAAGCTGTGCTGCCCAACCAGCCACCCCTCTATCCCCCTCCACACGTTTGAAGGTCACACGCATGAGGCGCTAAATGGTTGCTTCCGCTTCCGGCATCCCATTCCTTCCAATTTTTTTGTTGTTGTTGTTGCCACCACTCGAACAGCTGGATCTCGATCGCGGACTTAGACGATCGATCCCACCAGAGACCACCGGGGGGCTTCTTCTCGGCTGGAGCACCCCTCTATCTTCTAATTCGTTCCCTTGCTCCCGTGTCTGTCGGTCGGAGCAGACGAGCACGGCGGCTTTAATGAGCGAGCGCCCGCGAACAAGTGAACCAGAGCCACCGCCGCTCCACCACCGGGGGGAAGCGTTATGGGATGGGGTTTGGAAGGAAGAAGAACAAAAAAAAAAGGTGGGAAAATGTTCATTAAAGCCGCAAACAATAAATGCTCGAGCAGCTCGAGCAGCTCGCTGCGGTCCCTGTTCGCAGACTCTTCTTCTTCTTCTTCTTCTTCTTCTTCTTCTCCGCTACGCAACGAGACACTTCCTGGCGCACACAACCGGAGGGGGTAGGGGGTGCGTGCGTGCGTGCATGTAAGCACTCCTAAAGAGGGGGTGCTCGAAATGCTGGCCTTTTTTTTTTTCTTGCTATTTTTTCTTTTTTTAGGGAGAGCCCGTGTTCCGTTGGCTTGTTGTTGTTGCCGAGCGTTTTCTTCCCGCCCCTCCGCACGGTCCCTCGTCTGAAGGGGCCACCACCAGCGGCCTCGGTCTCGGCCCAGCGGAACCACTCCTCCGCTCGCTTAATGTCTTATTATTGGCGTCTGATCCGCGGTCGTGTTCCACGCACGCACGCACGTACGCATGGTTTCCTTCCGCATCGTGGCCAAAAATTCCTCTCCGAGTTAATCGCGATAAAGGCAAAAGGCATTTAGGTAAGGCACGCACACATGTCACTCGGGGCCGCACAGCACAACACTACAGAGTGCGCCATCGGGATGTATCCTATTTTAAAGTTGCATAACTCACTGTCATTTTTCAACCGATTTGGACAAATAGGACAGTTTGTGAAACTTTAGTCTAGGCCATTTTAGCAATGCATCACTTCACGTTAAAAGAGGGGACTGAAATTGTCACACTTTATATTGAAAATAATCGCTCAATAGTGATAGCTGCGGAAGTATCATATTTTAAAGTCAGAATGACTCACTGTCATATTTCAGCCGATTTGGACAAATAGGACAGTTTCTGAAACATCAGTCTATGCCATTTTAATAATGGATCACTTCACGTTAAAAGAGCGGACTGAAATTGTCACACTTTACATTGGAAATAAAAAATCGGTCAATAGTGGAAATTGCGATCGTGCAATGGATGGTGAATCCTCGTTCACCGCATATCACAGCGCTGGGCTTTTTTTGCTGTGGATCTGCTTGAAAAATAAGGTTTTTGCAAACAAATTGAAGACTATGAAACAACTTAAAGCAAATATTCGAGGGAAATTTGCCAAATAACTCACTAAATGCTGTCAAAACAATGTAAAATGCCCGAAAGAGAGCCTCTCTTTTGTATGCGCGAATGAAGGCGGTCATTTGATCGAATATCATATTTTGAGTATGGCACAATAAATGGTACAATAATAAACCTAAATAAAATCGGTTTTAATTTTTAAAATCGGCTAAAAAATTACAGTGAGTTATTCAACTTAAAAATAGGATCCATCCCGGATGGCGCACCCTGCGTACAAGTTAAAGGGCGAGCACAGAACGACCGGACGATCGCGGATTGCGAGCGATGCTCGAGCCAAAACCAGACAGACAGACAGGCCAAAACAATGATATCGCCAACAAATTGTGACCTCCACCGACCACCGATCAGAATTGACAGACCGTTCTTCGATTGGGGGGGTGGGGGGGGGGGGGATCCGCCGGCTTCCGTACTACCCCTCCCGTTAATTACCGAAAAAAATCCGTTCGCACTGCGCTACGCCGCGATCTGTGAACCCTAAAACACCAAAAAAAAAAAAAAACTTTGACGACGTTCGCCGGGTTATCCCGGGGGCCCCAGGGGTTCCTAGGCACGTCGACACACACACACACACACACTGGGCACTTTGGCATCCACTCGAACTCGAAAAGGTGTGCGGGGGGGGGGGGGGGGGCGGTATCAGGGATCCGTTTTTGGGGCACCGAGCAGGGCAACTCACCGTTACTGCACACGCTGGAACTATCCATCGGGCAGCTATCGTCACTGTCACTGTCCGGCTCGTGGTCCGGATCGTGGTCCAGCAGGTGGTGACCGGCGGCGGCGTGATGGTGATGGTGGCCACCGAGCGGCGAACCACCGAGATGATGGTGATGATGGAGATGGTGGTGAAGCTGCTGTTGCTGTTGTTGCTGTTGCTGTTGTTGCTGCTGCTGCAGGTGGCCCGGATTGTGATGTTGTTGATTGTGATGCTGCTGCTGCTGCTGCTGCTGGTGATGGTGTTGTTGTTGTTGTTGCTGGTGATGATGATGGAGGTGGTGCGGATGATGATGATGCGGCGATAGGTGGTGCGGTGGTCCCGGCGGTGACGGTTGGCCAGCCAGACCGTGCAGATGCTGCTGATGGTGACCGGCGGCCATGGCTGCTGCTGCTGCGGCAGCAGCGGCCGCACCCGATACTCCTCCTGCTCCTCCTCCTCCTCCTCCTCCTCCAGGCGCTACACCCGGCGCTAGGCTAAGATCGCGTGGTCCCGGGCTGGGCGTGCGGCCCTCGCTCCCATTTGTGCTGCTGCTTCTGCCACCGTTGGCGTTGTGGGCGTTGCTGCCAGTGTTGGCGCTTTGGTTGGCACCACCACCGGCCGCACCGACCGACGGGTTGATGGTGGTGGGTGGGCTCGGCCCGGTCGGGCTGTTGGCAGCGGAGGAAGAGGCCGCGGTCGCGGTCACGGTGAGCGCTGTCGGCGAAGGGCCCCCACTGCTCGGTGGACCGCCGCTGCCACCGCGCACCACCGTACCGCCACCGCCATGATGATGGTGATGGTCCTGGCTGCCGGCCAGGATGTCGGTGATCATGAACCGCGACCGCGGTGGCTGCAGCACGGCCATCGAGTTGCGCTGTACCGGCACCGTCATACCGCCGCCCTGCCCTGGCCCTGCGCCGACGATGTCCGAGAGACCGCTAATCTTGGTGAGCTCGAAGGGGCTTTCGCCCGGGCAGTGCCACTGGAGCACGATCTTGGCGGCCGTTGCGATACTCCTCGGGGTCAAATGGACAGGAGGGATGGGGGGGGGGGGGGGGGGAACAGACAACGGACAACAAACAGGACACCTAGTTGTGTTGGTGGTGATGGTGTGCGTGTGTTTCTGTGTGTGTGTGTGTGGGTGGGATTGATCAGGATATATTCCTTGTTGGTCTTCTTCCGCCGAGCTAGGACTCAGGCACACGCACCCACGGGCACACACGGGCACACATACACCGATTTTGGTTCCTGCTGCTCCTCACTTCCTTTTCGCGTTTGCTTCACGCTCGCTTCTTCTTCTTCTTCAACCTTTTACTTTTTCTCTTCTTTTATCCTTTGTTTTATCTCAGCAATGCACACAGAGACACATGTAACACGCATTCCCACACACACGCGCGCGCGCGCGCACACGCGAGAAACCGCGATTGAACCGGGCAGATCACTTCGTCTTCGCGTCGATCGCGATAAAGCACCTGGCGCACGACCACCGTCTGCCGATCACTCACCAAACCCGGAGGCGCACGGACACACACTGGGAGAAAATACACTCCCGCTCCTTCCCGCTCTCCCTGTGGGGGCACTGGGACGAAACCGTGCCCCGCGTCGTCGCCGTCGTCGCCGTCGCCGTCGCCGTCGTCGCCGTTGAAGGATAATCCGCGTGTGTGCCGGCCGGAAAGGAGGAACCTTTCCTACGGGACACCTCTACTGTTTGGGGACGGCAGCGACTGAACAGTGTCGATTGATTAGTTGATTGGTTGGTTTTTCTTGGTTGTGTGACTGACTCTGACTCTGACTCTGACTCTGACGTGACACGAGATCGCACGCACACACGCATACACTAGTAAACACTGGCGACCGGGGGGGCCGGCTGGGGGGTTAGGGTGAGAAACACGCGAATGGCACGCACGCACGGCGTCGCGTATGAAAAAGGGTGGACTAGGAGGTGGCGGTGGATCGCACGAAACTGACAGCACGCAACAACCGGGCAGTAGCGCACATGCTACGGCGAGCAGCGTTCGACGTACACTGGACTGCTGCTCCCAGCAGCAGCGCCAGCGCGCCGGCAAACGAGCGTGCGAACGAGAGGAACGGCCCGCTCTCTCTCGCTCGCTCCGGGGTGTCCTGGTTGCTCAACGCTGGTTGGTTGGTGCCGGTTTCGGTTGCGCAGCGCTAGCGACGATGACGATGATGATGATGGTAATGATGGGGGGGGGAGGGTGGAAGGCTACGCCCATCGCCTGTGAACCGCCATTAGCAGCACAGTTTTTTTTGGAGGGGCAGGGGCGTGGCCTACCAGGGGAAAACCCACCACCGTGTTTTGTGCCTTTTCTTTCTGGCAAAACCGACCGTGCCGTTTTGGGGATGGAATTTTCCGGATGCTTTTCCCGCGGTGTTGCTGTGTGTTTGTGTGTGTGTGGCTCCCAACCAGCACCGCCCCCTACGTCGTCGTCATCGATGAGGGGGTTCCGTCGAAGTTTAGGCGAAAACGAATCCTTCCAAAGGGGCACGAAGCGAAGAAAGAGTGGTGGCGGGTGGCGGGAAATCAATCCCTTTACTTCCACTCATCCCCGCGGGGGCCCTGAGCAACCACCGTTCATGTCTGGCAGGTCCTTACAGTTACAACGGAGAGTTTCGTGTGGTGTTTTTCCTCCTATTTACGCCATTACATCACCCGTTACACCCGTTACCCCGTGCGGCAACCCGGTTCTACCACTACAAACAACGCAGCGCCAGCAAAACGCCAGCTCGCGCGTTCCACGAATTTGCTACCTACCTCGAGGGGGTGGGGGGGGGGGGGGGGGGGGCGGCAACCAAACTGCCAAATGGTGAATCGCCATCGATCCCGATCCTGGCGAGCGTCACCAGCTTTTAAGCACTGGGTGCTGCGGGGACTGTACATATAACGGCATAAAAGGTTTGATTTAAAATTTAAATTAGAACGCCTAACGACATTTTCGGGCCTAGCGAGCGGGCCAGCCCCCCTGGCTGTGTGCGGCACATCCTTGCATCCAGCATCCAGGACCCGAATGCCCCGAACACCACCAGCTGCCAGCTTACGTGTAGCCCAGGAGAAGAGAGAGAGAGAGAGCGAGAGAGCTTGAAATGAAGGGCGAGCGGATGGCGGGGGGAGGGGGTAGAGAGGGGAAGGATTCGGCACCCTATGTACCGGCGAGCCGGCCGAGAACGCCGAGCGAGCCGGCCGAGAAGGCAAACAAAAAAGCAAAATAAAAAAAAAGAGTTAAAAAGCGATCAATTCTCTCGGCGTTTGGGCGCTCCTCGGTGCGCCGCTTAGCCGCCCTAAATGCTGATGCTCTCTCCAGCACTCTAGCGCCTAAAAGCGCTCCCGGCTGGATGGGAAGTTGGTCCACCACCACCTCCTCCCCGGCGGGGGAAGCATTGCAGAGAAAAACCAAAAATGCGCTCAAAAAGCCACAAAACCGGGCACAAGCGGAAGTGAAAAAGGCGGCACAGGATCAGCACGGTAGTAGTGATGGGATGTTGTGGGGGATGGGGGTAGTAGTAGCAGCAGCAGCAGCAGCTAGAGAACAACAAAAATCGACTGGCAGAAACAACAACAAACAAACAAACAATCAGAAACCGAACAGCCAGGGAGAGAGCGAGAGAGAGAGAGAGAGACAGACAGAGAGAGGGAGAGAGAGAGAGAGAGGGAGAGAGAGGCCACGGAAAACACAGCACCACAAAAGGACCATTGACAGTTTAATCGGTTTTTCCGATCGATTCTAGCTAACTGGCTGGCTGGCTGGCTGGCTGGCCATGGCTTGGCGGCCGTGCAGTGCGCATTTCCATTTGCCAGCGGCTGTCCCGGCGGGGGGTGGGGTTTCCGTCTGTCACGGCACATTGGCTACAAAACAAAACATAAAAAAACAAACAAACAAACAAACCGTGTTTTGCGAAACGTACCGATACACAGGCGACGGGAACAACTATTCTTGGGGTTTGGTGTTGGCCCTGCCAACTGTCCCCGTTCCCGTTCCCGTTAATGAAGAAAGGTGAAAATGTTGTTGTTGCGGTGTGCAAGAAAAACGGAATTGTAAATAGAATGCAGTTCGAACGTACAAATCACGACGCGCCGGCAACCCGCAACGGGTTTTTCCGGCGCTGAGCGGTGCTGAGCGGAGCAACAATTAGGTTTCCTTTCCTCTCCAACTGGTTCTGAACCCGCTGGACCCCCCACCGTGCTGGATCAATGTGTCAAGCTAATGGCTTGAAACAATCGACGCCGCGTCGCTCGACCGGGACTCCACTCCAGGCTCCACAAAATTGGATTTGAGCGCGCGCGCGCGCGCGCGCGCCGTTCAACTGGCTAAACCTCGTGGCGTGACTCATGACGGATGACGGATTTCCCTGAGCTTGCGAGAATGCGAACAGACAGGATGGCAGGATGGCTGGCTGGCTGGCTGTGTCGGTGTGGTACCCCCGCTTTTCCGACGGAAAATGGTCGTCATCGGAAAAAGGGGGGTGCGTGAGTCTGTGAATGGAAATGGCGAATGGAGCCTGACTTGCCGGCACTAACTAACGTTGCCAAACCCCCTTCATTGCAGAGAGAGAGAGAGAGAGAGAGAGATTCTCTCTTCCTTTCGTTCTCTCTCTCTCTCTCTCTTTCTCTCTCTCTATCTAATACACTGATATACATATTTATATTTCTGATAGAGAGATAAAGAGAGAGAGAGAGAGAGAGAGAGAGAGAGAGCCGGTGGCCCTGGAAGTGATTTGTTCGTTAAATGAATCCATCTTATGTGTGTATCTGTGTGTGTGTGTGGCCAAGGGCCAGTGTCACAACCACTCAACAGGATATTCAGCTGCAGCTACCACCAGCAGCATAATTGGCCACCTTTTTGGGGGCCAGACGCGAGCATCACAGCACGCCCCATCGTCAGCCTCGAATGCCCACACCCACTTTCCACTCACTGCGAGGATCACTCGCTTGCGTTGGCTAATTAGAGCCTTTCAACCGGACCCCCCCCCCCCCCTCCGGGGTTTCGTTTCGTTCCGAGCGATCTCCGCTTCCATATCACTCCGAAACACACAGACACACCAACACACCTTAACTATGGGTATCGACATAGCCGTCGTCGACACCATCACCGTCGCCATCGTTCGTAGCCCGTCCCGTTCGGGGTGATGTGATGAATTTAAATATTTACTCGAATAATCATCGGTAATTACGGCATTGGCTGTGGACCAGAACCAGGCTATCACGCGGGGCGGGTTGAAGGGGGGATCGGTGCGAGTGAGAAGCGCAGCGTGAGAGGCTAGGGGAGGAAAAGGAAGACCATGGCACCGTGGGTTTCGTTTGTGCGAGCAAACGACACCACCCCAAAAACCGATACCAACCGGCGGACTGTGGAGTCCGGGGGGGTGCCCACAACCCCTTCTCCTCTCCCTCGGCCCTCGGTCCCCTCTCTGTAAGCGAGCGAGACAGAGGAAAAGCGGGGAAAAACTATCACTCCGGCACCCCCCCCCCCTCACCGGTTTGCACGCTAACAAGGGGCTGATGTACCGGGGGTGGGAGGGGGATGAAGGGTTGAAGAACGGGGGTGCATTAGGCGAACGAAGTAAGCGCAAGTGAGACAGTGTAGGTGCAGTGATGGCAGGAGGAATGGCAATCGGGACTGCAATCGACGCGTCAGCCAGCCAGCAAGGACTCCTCCTGCTGCTGCTGGTGATGGTGTTGGTGTTGCAGGTTGGGAGTGTCCGCCCATTGGGCCCTGGGGAATCAATAATTAGTACCTTAGCCTTTTCGACTCGATTTTATTTGCCATTCTGATTCAGCTTTTTCTCTCTCTCTCTGTTTCTCTCCTTCTCTTGCTCTCTCTCTCTCTCTCTCTCGCTCTCTCTCTCGCTCTCTCTTTCACGCACACACACTCGTCGCTATCAGCATCACCGCAAGGGCTAATGGGCGCCTTTGGGGTAGTAGCGGGCCCTCGGGAGACCTTTCCTCTTCGCCAACCGTTCCGCAAGGAATGGCAGAATAAAGCGCTGAGTCTGAGCTTGCGAACTGCTGGACCGGCCAAACGCCAAATTGAGGTCCAAAATGGTGGCCGTTCGTCGCGTGTGTTCGCATCGCCATTGACACGACACGCTTTGGAGCGAGCGCAGAAATAAAGGAACAAAGGAGCGAAGGAGCGTTTCGTGGAACTAGCCACGTCACCCAACCAGAAAGAGAATTCAAGACAGGACCTCTCTTGAAGAGACTAGCAACATTACGGAACAATCTTTTCATCTCGACCAAAAAGTGCTTTAATTAGCCTGGGGCCACCCAGAAGCACTACACTAAAAAAAACATGGAGAACAAGGACAATCGCGCAAGAAAAAGGAAATAAACGCGACATAACCTGAAATAGGGCAGCTTCTAGGCAGTAGCATTATCGTTCCAGCATCACTCTTGCGTTTGGGCTAGGATTTGGAGTGACTTGGAAGTGACTTTTGTGCTACTGATGATGATTATGGCGATGGTGTTGGTGCTTAGGGCCAATCATTCTATCATTTCAATTGCGGACGCGTTGTCTTTATCACGTTGATACCGACACGCATTATCATTGTTTCTCTCTCTCTCTCTCTTTCTCTCTCTTTCTCTCTCTCTCTCTCTCTCTCTCTTTCTCTCTCTCTCTCAAGCTCGGGTTTTTTTAAGAGGGGACTTCGGTATTTAATTTGTTTGTGACACGTATTTTTATCATTTGTGACACATATTTTTAACATTTTTCCCTCAAAGCTGATCCTTTCAATAGTATTGTGTAAAAGTTTTGGATCAATCAAGGAAAAACTGACAAAGAGACAGCTTTTTAAAAAGGCAGCTCGCTACTTTGAAGAGCGTTTCCCTAAACCAACGTTTTCAAAGTCGGTGCCCATCCAGTACAGTAAAAACTACTGGGCGGATCGATTTGAAATTTTTAACACATAATCTGTACACTCTTTGCGAGGTAGTCCCGTCAAGATTTCATTAAAATTGTTCATACTTTTTTTTAAACAAATCTATAAAGTTCGTCTTTTCTGGCAGAATCGCAAAAAGCATCACTTTTTCAACTTCAAAAATCTGCCAAAAATCGAAAAATTCGAATATCAACATAAACTCTCCAGGGCTACCTAGATAAACTTATCATCTTTCTAACGAGTATCAATTTGTATAGATTTCAGATGACCCGGCATGTCGCTACGATGGGCACGGTAAAAAGTACCTTTTCGACGACATGCCTACCAAAATGTGATGCCATGGATTGATTTTTCAATGAATGTTGCTCAAAACAATACCAAATATTCTTCAAAAGTTGTAGATGAATATGCCATTTACTTGAAAAAATAAAGTGGAATAGTTACGTCACAAAAAATCATCAAAAAAGGGTCTACTGTGGGCCCGAAAACACCGAAGTCCCCCCAGAAATTAGTAAACCGCGCTTCAGTATTCGCTTTCGCGGATTATATTGATACGAGAAATTCCCTCCCCCAGAGTAAAAAAAATCTGGCCTGTGTGCGTGCGTGCGTGCGTGGGTGGAAAATGGTGGTACCGTAAACATTAATTAGCTTTTACGACAACGAGGGCCGCCACGCCATCGGGCACGCCTCGGTTCACACATCCCTCGAACGGCACCGTCGTCATCGTCGTCATCGTCCTCTGGGTCGATGGCTGGGTGGTTGACAGTGAGCCAGATAATGGTCAGTCCTTCTCGCCCGACGCCCGGCCACCTCCGCTACCGACACCGACCGCTTAGCCGCAGCAAAATGGCCCTTTCCCGGCGAAGATAACGAGATTGCGGGCGGGTTTGGCGGTGGAATGCCCCGGGGGAAGGGGTGGGGGGGGGGGGGGCTGATTTCCCGCTCATCATCTGCCCTCCGCCTGACGGGGTGGCGGGGGCCATTCCCATGCGACAAACTGTCACACAGCGATGACGGCCCGATGGGGCCCCCCGGGACAAAGACGAATTGACAAGTTAAAAGTCATCAAACGGCTGACGAGGGGTGGGTGTGGAAAGGGGCGGGGGCGGGAGGGGGGTAGGGGCGTAGGAATCGGATTGCTTGGGATTCTCGCGCGGGGCCGCGTTTCATTTTCTTAATTTTGTACTTTTGCTCCATTATTATTATTACTATTATTATTATTAGCGTTCCCATCACCACCACCACCACTAACAAACGTGAAGGAACAGTCGGAGTTGGAGTAGCGGGTGGACGAGTGTCACCACCCGAGACCGCCATCGCTCGGTGTCCACGCTCGTTCGGCTCGTTAGGAGAGCGATTTTCGGTTTGGTGAACTTTATGTCCCTCCCCTCCGCCTCTATCACCTCCCTCATCAAACCCCCCCCTGGCACATTATTTTGTTTAATTTTCCAGTTTCCTCCCCCCCGGTCGATGCCATCCCCCCGCGCTTCTGTCGCCTTCATCAACCACCAACCAAACGGATACGACTAATTTGCTTCCCCCCCCCCCCCCACCAACCCGGTGGAGGGGTTAGGGGGTTGTGGGTGTCAGGGGGTGATGGTGTGGTTCTGCAGTTCACGTTCTAGCAGTTCTGTCGCAGGCGCACTGGTGCGAAAAATCATGACAACAATTAAAACGGCCACCCACCCCCTTGCACTTGCTAAGGGTTGGTGGCTCTGGTGGCTTGCTTTTGCTTTTGCTTTTTTTTTTCGACAACGACGACGACGCACACACCTTGTGTGATGTGTGTTTCCGGGCACCGGGGACACAAAACCGTCCATTAATTGCGCTTGTGTCCAGTGTCACCCCCGCCATCCCCCACCCCGGTGGCACCCTTCGTGGCGGTGCAAATGATTTTTAATTTGAATTAATTTCCTCCCTTACTCTCCGTTCTCTTTCTCTCTCTCTTTCTCTCTCTCTCTCTCTCTCTTTCTCTCTCTCTCTCTCTCTCTTCTCGCTTTTTCTCTCTGTTAACTCTCTTTTTCCCCGCCATTCGATCGCTATCGTGCGAGGCGGGGATGATAATGATCACCCCCTAGAAGTTGAGACCGCGTTGACACTTGCTGGTGGTAATGGTGGTGGTGACTGGTAGCCCCCTGGTCTGTCCGCTAAATGCCGTAAGCGTTTGCCGTAAACTCTCGCGCCGGTTGCGCCGGACGTGTATACGACAAACAGTGTCCATTGTGTGCCACAATATAAGTGACGCAATAGAGAGTTGGTGCCTAAAGGGATGCTAAAAGATGATCGAAAAAAAAAAACGCTACTTACCGAACCGTCGATGATCCATCCTGGTCCTTCCCTGGTTACTCCTGGATACCGTGCAAGGCTCCAAAGGGGTTGATCGTGGTGGGGATGATCGGAAGCACGAAAGACTTCAATGGTGGTCGCACAGACAGACGGCGGTCTCGGACACTGTATCACGCGCAGCACTCAACCTCACTCAAAAACCACACCGCAACCAAAGGACAACCAAAAACCAGACAGCACAGACCACAACAAACGCACCAAAAGATGGCTACTGGAGAGGATTCGGGATTGGGTTTGTTGTTGTTGCGATTGATCCCGTAACTTCCGCACTGGGCACACAAACACGCACACACATCACACACCAGCTAATGCATACAATCATTCTATCGCACGACTGCGCACCCTCACACACACACGAAAGAGGGGTGCTTCCCGGAGGGGGGTGCTTCCGGTAGTCAACTGTCAACCGGATGGCGCCATTTGCCAAAGATGGTGCGCAATCACGGTCGTTCGCGCACCGTGCACTCCACCACCACCACCACTGCCTCACGGAGGCGTCGAAATGCGTCGAAAAATCGCGCCCCCCGCGGGAACCAGACACCAGAGCCGGGTTTTGGTTTTTTTTGGGGCGCACACGCGATAAGCGCGATCCGTAAGCGCAGAACGGACACTGGCCGCGTTGGCCGCGTTGGCCGTCGCCGTCGGTGGGGGCCCCCGTGGTGGATTCTTGATGCGCGTGTGTGCGAGGCCCGACAGTCTGCCAATCAGCAGCAGCAGCAGCAGCAACAGCGAGGAGCAGCAGCAGCGAGGAACAGGAACAGTAATCGAACAGCAGTGCGCTGTTGTGTTGGGGGGGGGGGGGGGGACGAGCGGGGGAAGAAGGTGGAGGCCGAAACCAAGTGGCCAGTCGATCTGGTGGCCAGCTTACTGGTCCAGCCAACCCGGCATCCAATGGAGGCATTATCATTATTGCTCTGCACCGATCCGCGCTCCGCCGAGCGCAAGCGAGACAGAGCGGTTGGAGTAAGAGGTGGTGGTGGTGGTGGTGGTGGTGGTGGTGGTGAAGAGGAACAGATGGGCGTGTGTGAGCAGTGGTGGTGTTGTTGTTGTTGGTGGTTTCGGTTTCGTGAGGAATAATTATTTAATTGAAAGCATTCAAGTACCTCCCGCTCTCGAGGGAACGATCCTTTCTCCTTGGTGTGGCACGTCACGGCGTATCCCACGAACCGTCCAAGGATACCGTGCACCGTGCATCTGCAGGCCGCAATGCGATTGTAAGATTGCGCTGGAGATGCACGGAGAGAGCGAAGAGATGATTCCGTTAAGGATGGTATTTTCGGGCCCAAAAACAAGGCCCGTTTTTGATGATTTTTTGTGACGTAACCATGCCATTTTATTTTTTCAAGTAAATGGCATATTTATCTACAACTTTTGAAGAATATTTGGAATTGTTTTGAGCAACATTCATTGGAAAATTAATCCATGCCATCAAATTTAGGCAGTCGTGTCTTCGAAAAGATACTTTTTCTGGTGCCCATCGTAGCAACTTGACAGGTCATCTGAAATATACAAATCGATACTCGTTAGAAAGATGATAAGTTTATCTAGGTAACCCTGGAGAGTTTATGTTGATTTTCGAATTTTTCGATTTTTGGCAGATTTTTGAAGTTGAAAAAGTGATGCTTTTAGCGATTCTGCCAGAAAAGACGAACTTTACAGATTTGTTTAAAAAAAGGTATAAACAATTTTGATGATATCTCGACGGGGCTACCTGGCAAAAAGTATACAAATAATGTGTTAAAAACTTCAAATCGATCAGCCCAGTAGTTTTTACGGTGCGATGGGCACCGACTGTGAAAATATTGCTTGTAGGGAAACGCTCTTCAAAGTAGCGAGCTGCATTTTCAAAAATCTGTATCTTTGTCAGTTTTTCCTTGATTGATCCTAAACTTGTACACAATACTCTTAAAAGGATCAGCATTCAGGGAAAAATGTGAAAAACACATGTCAGAAAATAAATTAAATACCGAAACCACCCCCCCCCCCCCCCCCCCCCCCCTTATGCACGCTCTTTACGCACGTACTCTCTCTCTCTCTCTCTCTCTCTCTCTCTCTCTACTTTGCACTCTCTATTCGTCGTGCCAGAGCTGCAGAGCTGCAGAGGTCCTTCCTGCCTTCCTGGAGGCCACCGTTGGTCTTGCTGCAATCCCATTGCGGACCGAGGAGCAAACAAACAAACATCGAGGGTAGTCACTGGTCATCTCCCCTGCCAAAAAAGCTGCAGCGGCCACTAATTGCCCCATACAACAAGTGGTACCGCCTTCACAGCTTGGTAAGCGCGCGCGCGCGCTGGTGCCGAGCAAAAAAAACGCTAACGAAACGGAAGCAACCAGCAACCGGGCACCGACGGGCCGGTCCGTCCGCCAGTCCGTCCGTCCGTCCGGGTACGGCGGCTACCAAATGCTCCAATTTGCCTACCGGTGCGCTGGAGGCTGTGAGAAGTGTAATTTTAATGTTATTTGTAATTAATAGCATACGGATTATCAATTAGGCAACCCTGCAATCAAACTACCCCCGAAACCGCCCCCCCCCCCCCCCCCCCCCCCGGCCGATTTCCAGACGATTCCAATACAAAGCTCACCGGACGGATGGACGGACGCCTGTGGAGTGTGTGGCCGTCGGCGCCACAGAGCCACTTTACGCAGATTCGTTTGGGGCCGCGCCGCCGCCGGCTCTGCTGCATCCCCCCATCTGCCCACCCACCCCCCCGCTCGGTTTTCCATCGCGAAAACCTGATCTAATTCTAGTTTCGCTCCTTCCTTGTTCCGCTTTTCCACCCCGGGTGCACTTCCGACTTCCTTCCGAGGAAGGCGCCGGCCTTCTGCATCCGCCGACCCCCCCCCTTCTCCTTCATCTCACCCCCGTCTGCTTCTCCACAAAACAAGGAAATGGAGAAAAAAAAGAATGAGCGAGGAAAAGTGTGGGAAAAAAGCGATCAATTATCACCGGCTGCGCTTATTGCTCTGCGCTCTGCCGGTTCGCTTCCCAGAATGCCCCAGAATGCCTGCTAGAATGCCACTGATGATGATGATGATGATGGTGATGGTAGCACCCATCGATTGCATGTCTATTTGCGGTTATCAACTGCCCACTCCTCCCGGTCCGCTCTATGCGCAATTATTTCGCATTAATGGCTGCGAGCGCGCGCGCGCGCGCAAGGGTGCTGCACCCCCCAAAGCGGCAATTGGATCGGTTTCTTGCCAAAAACACGGCAAACAGTGTGTCTTTCCGAGTGATATCTTGCCATCTTTCCCTCCTGACATCCTGGGACCCACTATTGGGCCTTCCGGTACCCCTTTGGTTTCCTTGTTTGGGGAAGAGGAGGGTGTTCAACAGTCCGGGTGGTCCTCTAGTATCGTTCCGTTCGTCCACCGACAGCTCGGTTCGGTTTGTGCTGGGCATTCTTCCCGAAACGCCCTTACTACAAACGCCACCACAAACATAACACATACCACAGACACCTTGAGCAGAGAACAACGGCGTGCGTGAATGAAAACCAAATTCACATCCCGGGCCCCCCCTATTGATAGACAGACCAAAAAGAGAGCCGCACCGTGGAGGAGTTGGGGGTGGGGGTAGAAAAGGAACCACGAGAAGCCGCCGGCGGTCGTCGGCGATACATAAAACACACATACCAGCGCTGGAGAAGATGGGAGACCGATCGCCGAAAACCCCAACCCCAACACCAACGCCACACCACGCAAAGCCAATCCGGATCAGCGCATCGGGCACTTATGAATGAAACTTCCACCACCCTTTCCTTCGGGGGGGGGGGGAAGGGTTGAATTCATTCATCAGCATTCATCAGCCCCAGCCTCTCGCCGCAGACGACGATACCAAAAAATAAAAGGGGGTTTTTGGGGGGTAAAGGGGAGGGGGGGGGAGGGCCGAAGTGATGGCGCAAAGGGGAATACGTAAAACATCGCCCGAAAAATCCGGATCAGTGTTCAAACAGATCGAGAGCGAGAGAAAGAGAGAGAGAGAGAGAGAGAGAGAGAGAGAGAGAGAGCGAGTGGTTGGTAGAGAAAAAGAAGGGAAACGGGGGGGGAGGGGGTGCGACGGAACACGATTCAAAAGGAATTAACACCTCACAACAGCCTGGAAGCCTTCTTGGCAGGCTGGCTGGCGAATACAAACGAATGCCAGGTGAAGGCGCACGCAACAGGAGAGAAGTTGAGCAGCAACCCCCCCCCCCCCCCCCTTCCACTGGTTTTTCTAGAAACCCGGAACGAAAGACACCAACGCCAGCGAGACACACGCCGGTACTGCTCCATCGCAAGTCGATTCTTGGTGGTGTCTGGCGTCTACTATGCGCCTCCAACACCAGGGCACACCAGAAAGGGGACTGGGTCTGTTGATACCTCCCCAAAAATCCTACAACATCTCAGCACTGGCTTGGGGGCCAGTCAGTGACGCTCACGCTCACGGAGAAAGAGCATTTCTCGTCAAAACCACACCAGGCACAGTGCGCAGCCACACAGAGAGAGAGAGGAAAAAAAGGGCCGTACGCGCATGTACACTTGTATTGATCATTCGTCAACCCCCCCTCAATATCTGGAGGGAGGGGGGTTGAACAAGTATATTTGAATACTTGTAATCCGGAGCGCGATCGACCCGAGCGCAGCGCTGCTAACTCACCACCACCGTCTCCACCCCCATCCCCAAGGGGGTGAGATGTATTTATTTTCATTTAATATTTCATTCATTCCGGGAGTCTCTCTCTCTCTCTCTCTCTCTCTCTCTCTCTCTCTCGTTCACGGGGCCCCTATCATTAGGCGGCCCATTTAGAGGGCGATCGGATTAAGAAAAGGCGACCGAGCGGGCCCACCGAAAGAGGAAGCACCAGCACCGGGGGGGGATGGGGGATGATAATGATGATCGGCTTTCAATCTGCGCCCGGTCGGCAGGTATGTGTGTGCGTGTGGTTCTGTGTATAATATGAATTTAATCTGCGGTTTGCTCGTTCATAGAACGACGCGATAGACGGCCACGGGCACGGGCAGTCGTCTCCCCCCCGGGGTGGCATCATTAGCGCACCGGTCGCCATATCCGCGTTGTCCGCGATCAAATGCGAGACCGCTGCGCGGCGTTCCAATGGACTGCGTGCTGTCGACAGGCCCCGTCCCGTCCCGTCCCCCGAATTCCCGGGCATCAATCATTTGGAGCAGCTGCAGCCAGCCAGCCAGACAGCCTGCCTGCCCGTACAATACCCCTGCTGGACTGATGGTGCGCTGGTTTTTTTTTTTTGGGGCCGCAGTGCAAGAGGTGCT
>NC_064879.1:2435829-2473329 GCF_943734665.1 Anopheles aquasalis
GGAGAGGGGGGGGGGGCACCCTTTCTCGTCCTTTCTTCGTCAGATTTATCGTCACCAGCGACGGTGACGGTTCCAATCGATCGGCTGTTGGCCTGGGTGTCCTGGGTGCACCAGACATGAGCAAACTTTGGTTTAGCGGCGGCTGATGCGGCACTCTGGAAGAGATTAGAAGGCCGCTGTCACGAGAGAGCGAGGACAGAGATGATCACCGGCCGACTAGCTCGCTGTGGGGTGGGGTTAATGATTAGAGATAGTTCCCCCTCCCTTCTTCGGCTCGAGTTCCTTGTACCAGGTGTGTGCATATGAAACCGACTTTTTCCTTGTAAAGCTATATCTACGCCCAATGGAGCTGTAAAGTTAGTGTCTAAGTGTTTTATTTTGTTCATTAGGCATCCGTTAAACATAATCGGTATGCATTTTTTTCTAATTTGACACTACAAAAAATATTTTCATTACGATTAAAATGGCAAATTTCGTTCCTAAAAACTGCTATTCGCCGACATCGTTCGTTTTTTGCCTTCATCTCAAAAAATCGGCGGCCGAGTTGCATCAAATTTTTATTGAAGGTTACGGTGAGTATGCTCTTAGTGAAACACAGCCTAAAGTGCGGTTTAAAAAATGTTTAAAGTAGTGATATAAATGAGAGAACCTCCAACCATCGAAAATGTTACAAGTCATCAAATGGCAGGCCTTATTGGCCAAAAAGGGATATTAATGATCATTACAAGCAACAATTAATCAATTTCTACCGAGACATGTGAAAAATATCAACCAAAATATCAAAAACGTATAAATTGACCGATTTTTCTCGATGAAAATGCTCCACCACCGCGCGGAATATCGGCCAAGGACACGGTAAAAGCCACAATTGGTAACAATTGCAACTTGCGGCTAACTCACCAGACTTGACTCTATCGGATGAACATTCATTTGCATCGCTGGGACAGGTAATGGCCGAGCAGTGCTTCCTTTTGTATGAATAAATAAATTTGTAAATTTGAAAAAATGGAAGGGTTTTGAAAAAATAATACAGATTGACGGTTTTTTAGGTTAGGCATCCAAAACTTGCCTAAGATATAGTTGAAATGTGTAGCTAACGGCTGCCATCACTTTGGAGAATAAATGATCATCCGTTTTCCCACAATATACGTTTTTTTTCAACGCTCAAAAAAAAACAACGCTTTCATATGCTAAATGGGGTTGTTTTCTGTGCGAGAGAGGTCCTTTGCTTTCGTCTCGGAATCAGGGATCGTAGGTGACCCCCATTTACAGCCAACGGTCGTGATTGACAGCCCACTGGGTCCGTTCACCTCAGCGAATCGTTCACCGGATGCGATTCGGGGGTTAATCGATTATCCAAATAGTATCGGCGGCGCTGGTGTTTGTTGGTCCTACGGCCACCAGACTCACCTTGAAAGCCTGCTGCTGCTGCTGCTGTTGCTCCCAACCGTCAAATCGTTGTTTGGAATGATGAGTTTGGTGTTTTCTTGCGAATCAACGACCACGAACGCGGCTAGACGTTGATCAGTGATCAGCAGCAGCAGCAGCAGCATCAGAGTCGCCAACCTTTCGCGCCTCTTAGGCCGCCCTATCCAACTGTCAGCACAATTACCTCTCTCTCTCTCTCTCTCTCTCTCTCTCTCTCTCTCTCTCTCTCTCTCTCTCTCTCTCTCTCTCTCTCTCTCTCTCTCTCTCTCGTCGATGAGCTGCTCCGTTCGAACCGAGTCCGAGTTTTTGGGCGCTAATATCTATATAATTTGTAATGATTTCTTGGCCTTCCCCACCCGAGGGGGTAGAAGGGGTTGATTCCACCCCCATTAACCCCCCCTTTTTGCCTGATGGTTCAACTATAATTATGTGTTCAGTTCAGGCCGTGTGCTGTCGTCGGCGTCGCTGCAGGTCGCCCCCTCCCCCCCCCCCCCCCCCCCCTGCGATCGCTCCGGGCGGCCACTTCGATATGTCTTTGGGACTTCCGTTCCGCGGATCGCCCCCAGGTAAGGGGGCGAAAAGCGATTAGCCGTTAATTGCGGCGGCGGTGGTTCGGTTTTGCGCGCACAGCGAACCGGAAGCTCGGCACGTTCAAGGGCACGCGGCGCGGTGAACACAGCTCTGCCGCCGGGTAGGGATATTAAAAAGCCCCTCAATGAGCAGCAGCAGCAGCATCGCCATTCATTAGAATCGCGATTCTACGCATGCGCGAGATGCCATCAAGGCGCGCGCGCGCTCGCGCGCCAACAAACCAAGACACGCCACCAACACGACGATGACGACGACGACCGGGGGGACAGAAACTTCCCCGTGTTCTGCCAACCACCCCTCCTCACACAGGGGAGCAAAAAGAGGGCGACAGAAAAGCAAAAGAAGAAGAAAAAGAAAAAAAAAAGGTCAAATCAAGGATGGCGCGGAGCGGTCAGCATTAATGAAACTGATCATTATGATATTACAGGTTTCGTCGGTTCGGATTTGTCTGGCATCCCCCCGAGGGGTCACTTCACCCCCCCAACCACCCTTGCGGGTACAGGGTGAATAGTGGGTTTAATAGGAGCCGTTTGGCAAAGCGAAAAGCCAAACAACCGAGGCTGTGTTGCGTCAGTTGTCCTCCGGACCGGAAGTGGTCGGGTGAGGCGCACCCTTTGGCAGCAGGGATGGCGGCAAAACAAAAAAAAAACAACAACAGACAACAACAGGAGAGTCTCTTCATTTCTGTCTGGTTGTCCCATCAGCTAATGATAGCAGTGGATCGGATCGCGCGTTCTCCGGTGAGGATGGGCCACCCCCTCCCGGGGGGTGGTTGCGATTGATTGAGAGGGCAGGAAGGGAAACCAGGACGGTCAGACTTCCGACCGACCGACTCCGGTGTGGTGTGTCCTGCGCAGACCGACGATCAATTACACGTTACACTGTGCGGGGGTTAGAGGGTTGCGGAATTGAAATATCATCAACCCCTAGCGAGCGAGCGAGCGCACCCCAGGACAGCATCCTCCGCCGGCTCCACGGAGGAACTCATAAAGTTCCGCGATGTCGAGGTTCGCGCCGACGACGACGCCGACGCCTACCCACAAAATGCACCTCCCCTCCCCCTTCCCTTCTCCCCCAAAGCAAAGGGATGCAGGGATGTAATTCATGGTGACCGCGCGACACCCTGTGCGTGCCCTGATGTCACGTCCTGGTGTGTACCACGGCGTGGTGTTGTTGTTGCCGCCACAAACAACGCCCACCTGGTACTGATGCCTGGTACCACCCCTTGGGGACTGGAGGTTCACTATCGCCACACAGACACACACACACACACACACACACACACACACATTCCGAGGCTTGCCAGGGCCAGGAAAACATGAGCATGCTGATGCTGGCCACGGACGTCTGGCAACTTTTGCAGCACGTCGCAAACGCCGGGAGGGGGGAGAGGGTGTTGGAAGGGAGGCCCAACCAACCAACTGGTGGCCATAAAATAAATAAACAGTACAACACCGCGAGCTGCTGGCTTACATTCCACTTCCCGTCGTCGTCGTCGTCGTCGTTGCCATCGCGTCGCATTATTTGAAATTTCAATTAGAGAGAAACAAGCCCACGCCGGCGGATGCCATCATTCAGGCGGGCGGCCGTGGCGGGTCGAGCGGCCATCCCAGCCCAGCGGTGGAGGCTGCGACCAATCCCGGTCCTGTTGCTGTTTTGCGGTGCCTTTTGTTTGTTTTCGGTGTTCCAGCGTGCCTACATCCACCCCTCCCTTTGTCTCCTTTTGTGCACTCTTCCCTGAACACGAGGATGCAGCGTTAGCACCCCCCCCAACCCCTCTGGGTTGGCGTTAGCGTGGCATGGCGACCATTTGGTTTTGCCCAACGTGCCATTGCTCGTGATCTACAGTTTACCAACCCTGTGCTGGAGTGCGGGACTGCGGCTGGACTGTACTATCACACCTCCCTTCTTTTCCGCCCCCTTCCCTGCCTACCAAAACAAAACGGAATCATTTTCGATGTTCGACGCTATCGCGCTAAGAGATACTCGACCTCGCACTTGGCACTCTTTTCCATAAAACACCTCCATATCTCTCACTAACTCTCTCTCTCTCTCTCTCTCTCTCTCTCTCTCTCTCTCTCTCTCTCTCTCTCCCCTCGAGAATGCACCAGCGACACACAGCGGGATACGTGCCACCCCATAATAAATGCCCCAAGAAGCGTCGCCAGCCGTCGGATTCGTCTGTGACTTTGGAGTCGATTTTTCGGCCATGAAGCCGCCCAGCTCCAGCGCCACCAAAAAGGTGCGTGGCGCTCGGTCTACACTGAGACAAGTTTCTGTAGCCGCACCCACAATTTTCCAGTATCTTCCAAACCGTTTTATAAATTCAAGTTCTGGTTTAGGGACGTTTTAAAGTAGGGATCAAAAATATGAAGAAAAACCGTCCAGTTGATCGGAATTATTTGGATTTTCGGCTAGTTTTTCGATCAAGAGCGACTTTTCTATAGCCGCACTAAGAGCTTTTATTCCTTCAGATGGTTTTTCTACATTTCGATGAAGCAAAGAGCATCAGGTCGGTGAAAATAGTCGTTTAGACAAGTTTCGGAAGATAGTGACAAACATTTATGGCTTTGCTGAGGGTGTTTTGTGGTGCGTTGTGGTGTGGAACAACAAGATCAAATAAATCGAACAAAAGGATCTTCAAAAAGACGCAATTGTGCAATCAAAACTTTTTTTCTCCTCAAACTTTCTACTGTAGGTGATCTTTTATGATAAAAAAAAATGTTAAAAAATGATAGTCCTGATGATTTCACAGGCAACTGATGCGAACTTTACACAAAGAACAGAACGTTTTCTCGTCTCGAGACTTTCGACGAGAATCTCCAATAGTTTGACCGGTGTTTTGTTAAGTGAACAGTTCAATTTGGCACCTGCGCTTTCTGAGATGGACTCAAATTATAGATACAAGTTCCACGATCCTGTCTGATAGGGTTTCGAGCTGAAAGACCTCTCAAAAATGTTTTTCATTAGCAAAGAAACCTCACAGTTCTAGCCAAACCATGGTTGAATACCCACAGAATCAATTGTTTGAGAATGATCAGCACGTTTTCTAGCCCTCAATCCATTAGAAATCTTTAAAAGAATCTTAAACAGATGTATTAAGGCCGATAATAACAATACAGTAGCATAAATGAGCATAATGTAGCAGTTTTAGAGGCGTGAGTAGATATGTACCCAAAAACTGTTAAGAAATTTTACCAAAATTAAAAACTACAAGGATTTTTCTAGTTATTGGGAGTTCAGAAAAGTGAACTCATTATGTTGAATTAAAAAATTCTCAGATTTTTTTTTAAATCGTCACATATTGACTTATTTTGCAAGTGTGGCTATAAAAGCTTGTCGGTGCATATTTCGCAATTGATCGAAAAGTTAGCCGAAAATCAAAATAATTCCAATCAACCGGACCGGGTTTTATTCTTTTTTTTTACTTTAAAATGTCCCAAAAACCAGAAGTTGAATTAATAAAACGGTTTGGAAGATACTGGAAAATTGCGGGTGCGGCTACAGAAACTTGTCTCAGTGTATAAGGAGCAGGAGGAGGAGGAGGAGGAGGAGAAAGGGAAGACAGAGACAGAATAGGTGTGAGGAGTGTGATCCCAATGATTTATGGCGACACTTTACCTCCTTTGCTCTGCTGATCGCTGAGCCCCCCACAAATCAAACGACAAACCGTGCGAGCGAGCGATGATGATGCGCTGGAGCATAAATTAGTGCAAAACAAACAAAAAAAAAACACTAAAAGCATCTAGAGACTCACGCGCGGGCGCGAGCGCGAGCGCGAGCGCGCGCGCCCGTCCATTGTCGCCATCACCGATAGCCGGCGGCACGCCCGAACTCATCTATTGTACGGCTCTGGGGAGGGGACCGCAGGAGGTGCAAAAGCAGGGGAGGGGAGAGAGGTGTATAATCGGAAAACAGTTTCAATAATTGAACGACATCTTTCGGGATATCACAAAACACCTTTACACCTTCGCACAGGCCCCTTGTGCGATCGTTCGCTCGCTCCAATTTATTCCGCGCCTCACTCATTTGCTTATCTCTGCCCGCTGCGTGCGTGCGGGAGAGGCAGAGAGGCAGAGAGGGAGAGGGTGATTTGGTCTGGGGTCCCCATATCCACACGGAATGTTTTTGGTTGCGATAACCGAAAGAAGAAGAAGAAGAAGAAGAAGAAGAAGAAGAAGAAGAAGAAGAAAAAGAAAGATTAAATAAAAAATAGAGCTACTTTTTCGATCGGTGACCACAAGCGACCTTTTAACAGAGGTTGAAAGGACTTGTGGGGTTCGGGTGTGATTAGTAAGTTCTTTTGCCCGAAAGTAATGCATGTTTTGTGCGTTTCGCTGCGTGCGCTGTATGTAAAATGGAGCCCATCGGAGCGATTTACGTGCCACCGAAGACAAATGGTGTCTCTAAACACATAAAACCCATTCTTTTTTTTTTTTTTTGTTTTTTAGTGCAACGAAAACTAGCCCAATGAATGTAGAAATGTAGCAAAACACACAAAGACGACCGGGGCGGCGATCTGCGGCGGAAATGGTCGAAAACACGCTCGGGAGCAGCGGGGCTGAAAGGAAGAGGCGCGGAGAAGCGCCCCCCCCCCCCCCCCCCCGCGCGGCTTGAACTGGCCGGCTAGGCCGTTGGCAAATGAAACCAATTAGATTAAACCATAAAGGTGGTGGATCCGCGCCGGTTTTGACAGGCCGATGGCGGCGGCCTTTTAAGGCGGTCGGTTTAGTGGCGGCGACCGAGGCGCTGGTGAGTGACAGCATGGCTAATCGATGCCGATGTCCGAGGTGAACGTCTCGCGAGCGGCTACGGCTTCGACTTCACAATATTTTGGAACGACGACAACGACGACAGCGACGTGGTTTGATAAGTTGATTTGAACCACGGGAATCTCTCTTTCTTCCTCTCTCTCTCTCTCTCTCTCTCTCTCTCTCTCTCTCTCTCTCTGCACTCCTTTACGTGGCTAGCGAAGGTGATGGACCGTGGACTGTGGCTGGCTGAATGGTTGACGACTTTGTAGCAGCACACCAAAGGTACGTTCCAAAAACCAGATTGCCAGATTGTGAACTAGCGAGACAAGCCTTGGATCATCTTCAGATGGAGCAACAGGACACTGCTGCCACTGGTTAGGTACAGGAGGAGTAAAACAAACGGGAGCTAGTGGGAATATTGTGAAAACATTTTGCATCAATCGAAGCAAAACTGACAAAGATATAGAATTAAAGTGCGTTTCCCAAAATCAACCTTTTTCAAAGTCGCTGCCCATCGTAGCATAAAAACTACTGGTCCAATCGATGTGCTATTTTAAACACATAATCTGTTCACTATTTACCAGGTAGCCCCCGTCGAGTTTTCATAAACAATAAACGTTGATACTTTTTTATTCAATTATGAACAATTCGGTTTTTTTTGGTAAAATCGCAAAAAGCATCACACTTTCAACTTTAAAAATCTGACAAACATCGACCAATAGAAAATTTATAAAAAACTCGACGGGGCTACCTAGATAAACTTAAAATTTCCAAACCAGTATCGATTTGTAGTTTTCGGATAACCCATCACGCGGCAAAGATTTTTACCGTACCGAAAGAAGAGCAGTTTTTGCCGACATGCACTCCTAAATTTGGTGCCACGGGAGAAGTTTTCAGTTAATCGTCCCCAAAATACGACCAAATATAGTTGACAAGTTGCAGTTTATTGTGGCATTTGCAAAAACACGTATAAGTTGACAGTTTCCTACAAACAAATCGTCAAAAGTGAGCTGTTTTTGTTCCGAATCGAAAGACTTCGCGTTTAAGCGACGAACCCCCGGTTTGATCGCTGATCAACTTCAAAAATCTGTCAAAAATCGAAAACTGGACAAAATCAACACAAACTCAACGGGGCAGCTGCGAATAAACTTATGATTTAAAAAATATGCTGATTTTTATTTTTCTCCAATGGGTACTGCAAAAAGTACCGCTTCCAAGACACACGCCTTCCTAAATTTGATTCCATCGATGCAGTTATTAACAAAACGTCCCCCATACTACAACCAAATATTCTTGAAAAGTTGTAGTTTAGTGTGAAATTTATTTGACAAAAATAAATAGAATGGTTTCTGCACAAAAAACTCGTTGAAAATTAGGCTTTTCTGGACCCGATTTATCGGTTTTAACGTTTTTTTTTTAAGTGAACGCTAAACTTTTCAAGAGTATGGAGTGGAATTTTGTGGGATCAAGGGAATGAAAAAAGTACCAAAAATATAGAGGCTTTTTCTTACCGCTTTCTCTCTTCTTTGCGAGCGGTTTTCGCAAAAAAAAAATTCGCACATTTTCAAAATCAGTGTCCATGTAGGAGCATAAAATCCTCTGATGCGAACGCACACCTCTATCCCCGGGGCCGAAATGAATTTAAATGTGTTTTTATAAGCAATGGTTGAACACAGTTTTATTAGCAAATCTGTGATGAACTCTTGTTCGATTTGATTCCAGTTCAGATAATTCAGCACGGAGCTACGATGAACACCGGTAAAAAAAAACACCGGCACGCCTTCCAGTTGTTAATGCCAAGGGCTGTATTTGTTTAAGAGCAGGCATGCCTCTTATAACGACCGGTCTGTTCTTGAAACGTTGCAATTTTATCATAACGTGCAACCACAAGAACATAAAAAAGTCCTCAAAATCTAGGGTCCTCGGGTTGTTTTCCCCATGGTGCTGCTCTCCACCCCAAACCCCTCCGTTTGCGTTTCTGGAATGCCTAAAAATGGTTTTATTTCCCAGCTTAACACGCCCTCCCTTCACGCTCCTCCACCTTAATCCACCGAATTTTGTCACGTAGTGAGCACGAAATTCAGCATCATCATCATCATCATCACGCGGACTGTCTTTTGATTTGATGTAACCGATGCTGTGTGGGGGTTAACCCCACCCTCTCCTTGCTCCACCTTCCCGAAAAAAACAACCCTCACCTAAGATGAAGACATAAACCCCGAGATCAAACCCTCCCTTAGCCCAGTGTTAGCCGCCATTCTTTGCACTCATCGTCACCACCATCATCATCATCATCATCATCAAGAACAGCATCCTCAAATCGCTGGCAGTAAAAGCTGCTGTTCGTTGCCTTGCCTTGTCGTCTACTTTATGTCATCGCGTCGCGCGGTCGCGGAATGCGGTCAGATAAGGAACGACGACTATCGACGCCGGTCTGTGGTTGGTTTGCCGCCGAAGGTGATGATGCTGATGATGATGCCGGTGGCCCAGTACCGAGCTTACCCCGCAGCGAACGATTTTAACGATTTTACGAGTTTTACGAGCGAGAAAAGAGAAATGTTTCGTCGCCCGGTTCCCGCCGACCATTCGAAGAACGGATCGATCGCGTCGAGTCGACCGATTTGCATACGGATCCGTGCCCGTGGTGGCCTTTACTTTTCACTCTGCGAGCGATCTCTGGCACGATTCGATCGCACTTTAAACGCGAATCACGAGCACGAGCGCGCACGCGCCTCAGCCTATGTCCTTGGTGATGGTGATGGCCATGGTCCGGAATGGCTCACGATGCGCCATAAAATGCTGGACCGAACCCGAGCACCGTTCAGGCCGCAGCTCCCTCTTGGTGCTTGTCCTTGTTGGAGAGGCACCGAGTTGATGACATTTTTGGGCACAACACCAGAAGCCATTCAGCGGCAAAAGTATGCGCGCCTATTTTTCCATCGTTCCTGGTGAACTTTCGGAGGAGATGTCGCCAAGCTGGAGGTCAAAGGTCACGACTGTTGCGCCCGAGACTTCCACTTCTGGCGTGGATGTGTATTTTTTTCCACACAGTCATACAAATACACCCGGGGGGGGGGGGGGGGGGAGGGGTTGTGACACCTGACAGCTTTCGTAGAAGGTGGTGGTGATGATGATGATGATGAAATTCAAAACACAAACCACCCGCACCCAGACTCGGTGCATAATTTAAGCCATATGTGCCCAGGGGTGTGACAGGGGCCGATGGGGATGGGGGGGATGATACGAATGTCTTGATTTACCGAGCCTTCTTCGGCCATCGGCTGGCTGACGACGAAGAGCCCCAACAACAGCACCAGCAGCAGCAGCAGCAGCAGCACCAGAGTGGAAAAATCTGGCCACCCCCAGCAGGGGTTGGGGGATGTGGCGAGAAAAATGATTAAATTGTAAAAAAAGGCAAATAAAAAACGAAAGACCGTACCCCGAACACCCAAAAACAAATCTCGTACTCACTCGCTTCGTACGTCACCGCACTAGCGCAGGCACCGTTGATGTTGATGCCGGAGAGGTAAATTTGTGCGCTCGCGGGGTGCGATGAAGGGGATGAAAGCAGCAACAACAAAGTGGTGCTGTAGGGTAGCGCTGGCGCTTGATTTGTAAATCTATGCTCAACTCAGAGGCACACAGGGAGAGCGAGAGAGAGAGAGAGAGAGAGAGAGAGAGAGAGAGAGGGTGAGAGAGAGAGAAGGAAAAACACATCAACAGCATAACAAACAAAACTGCCACCCTCTCCCCGCGGAATCACCCCACCTAGGCACTAGGGTAGGGGAAAGATAGAGAAAGGGAGGAAGGGGGGGGGGGGGTGTTGGCCGAATTTGCACTCGAATGTTTCTCCTCTAATTCATTACTATGATTATTTACGCGATCACTCAGCTGGACAGATTTCGAGCTGCGCTGTGCCCCCCCCCCCCCGCCCCCCGCCCGCGCTGTTGTTTGACCATTCCCCCTTCCCCTTTGACTCTCACCCTCTCCCTCTCTCTCTCTGTGGTGTGTGTGAGGTGTGGCGGCGTAAAATTGTAACTATTTAGGCTCTAGGCGCTCGCTCTAGGCCGCCGCGGACCGTGGTGCGGAATATGGAAATTGCGGCCAGCGAGCCAACCGAGCGGCAAAGGAGCCGTGTCCGTCACCCGTGGAGCCCCCACTCGTTGTTGCGTTGCCGGTGCGTCCGTGGTGCACTGTGTGCGCGGTGTGGTGGTGGCGGTGGCAAAGGCGGCTAAGTGTTACCATTGTAAGTTAATGGAGCGTTGCGGAGAGGCTAATCTTTTCAGGCCTATCCGCACTCAGCACGCTTGCTCGCTCGCTGGCGGCGCTAGCCGTTGATCTAGGGTGTGTTTGTGCCACCACCACCACCACCACCACCACCACCCCACCATCCCTGGTTTTTGTAGTTTTTTGTGTTGTTTTGCTTAATGTTTTTCGATGTTTAATTTCATCATTTTGTTCGCTCTACCGAGTGGGCGAGTAGCCGGCTGGGCAGGGGAAAAAAGGCCTTCAAGAAAAGCTCACTTACCCGTGCGAGCCAGTGAGCAGTGGTGTGTGTATGTGTGGCTGTGTGTGTGCGTTTGGGGTATTCGTTTGGGTTCGGGGATTTGCATTTGCATCCCCTCCTTCTGCCTCTGCCAGCACAAACGTGCGTTTGTTAATGTGTTTTTTTTTGTGTGTGCCTCTCTCCGCTCCGTAAGAAAAACTAACCCCCCCCCCCCCTCCCTCATTCTACACCCCTACATTCGCACGGACTTGATTTTTTTTTTTTAGAGCCTGCGAGACTTTTTTTAAACTGGTGACTTGTGCAGTGTCTTCACCGTTACCGTTGCTAAGGATATGCGATTGCATTCGTAGACTAACTGACAAAAGGGAAATGGGGACGATCATTTAGGACGATGAAGCTCGCTCGCTTTGCTAGAAAATTAGAAATTAGAATTCGATGGCGGCCCTCTACCGTGCGACAGGTCCTCGGTGACACTTCACTAGCCTTCCCCTCCTCCCGCGCGTACGCTAGAGCGAGGATTTCCCATCCACTTTGGGGCCCATTATGGGGCGGGGCCCTCGATTTTGTGACCTCGATTTATGGAAATCGCGGTATGTAAATAATAAATCATTTCTTTCAACTCGCGCCACCCCATCCGTGCCCGTGACCCGTGAACGTAAGGGACTAGCGGGGGGTGGAGGGAAGGAAAAAGGGAGCGAATTTAGATCAAGAGCGAACGAGCGAGCAAGTGAGCGGTAATCCGCTTACGGTTAATGGTTTTCAGATTTCCAACGAGTGAGCCAGCGGTACCAGCGGCACCCTTTTACCACTCACCTCACACTCCCCCCAAACCAAAGGGAATCAAGGGTCGTCATCAACGAAAGGGGTTGGCGACGAAGCGAGCGAGCGAAGCAAAGGCGGTGGCTCATTTATTCTCGCTGAAAAGTGTCGCAACTTTCCACCGCGACTTTTACCGCGGGGTGGAAGGGTTGCGCTGACTCCCTCTGGCACTCCTACACCCTTACACCGGTTATTAAGGGAGCCTTCCGGCCTTGGAAGGACGAACGCCTTCGAAACCAACGTCGTGCTAGAGCGGAGGAGTACCTTTCCCGGGGCGGGGTGTATGTTTGTTGCTGGCTGTGTTTGGTCCTCATTTTTTGTCCTGATTTGTTGTTGTTGTTGTGTTAAGCCCCAAAGGAACGCCAAAGGAAGGAACAGGAAGGCTTTTAGCGGATAAGCACCGCGTGCCTCTTCCGTGCTCGGTGTTTAAGTGCTTGGTGCCGAGTTTTTCATTTCGGTAATCTTTCATCAAGGAGCTGCCCAATGAAGAGGAAGCTCGGAAGTGCGCTTGTCGCCTCGAAAATTAAATATCTATTTAAAATAAAAATACTAGAGATACATTTGAATGCAATTCCAAAAGATCAACATTATAAATCCGCGCAAAATGGGATCTGACACTGACTACACGTCACGTACTTCGCCAAAAGTCACATTTCCTGTCCGAAGAATGGAATTACTCGATCATTTTCGATTAAAAAAGATGAACCTTGATGGTTTAGATGACCTACAATACTACTAGCTCGGAACTTGGGCGCTCACACATTGATAATATAGGGAAAACTTTTTCCGTCTCTGGTAGGCTTAAAGGGGACTTCGGTATTTTCGGGCCAAAAAAAGGCCTTTTTTTGACCATTTTTTGTGACGTAACTATTCAACTTTATTTATGCAAATAAATGGCATATTAATTTACAAATTGTGAAGAATATTTTATATAGTTTTGAGCAACATTCATCAATAAACTATTCCATGACGTCAAATTTTGGTAGGCGTGTCAACGAAAAGATACTTTTTACGGTGTCCATCGTAGCGACATGACGGATCATCTGAAACATTCAAATCGATATTCGTTAGAAAGGTTATAAGTTTTTACGGTACGATGGGCACCGACTTTGAAAACGCGTTAGTTTTGGGAAACGCTCTTCAAAGTAGTGAGCTGCATTTTCAAAAATCTGACTGTTTGTCAGTTTTTCTTCGATTGATCCAAAACTTTTACACAATACTCTTGAAAGGATCAGCTTTCAGGGAAAAATGTTAAAAACATATGTCGCAAATAAAAATAAAATACCGAAGTCCCCCTTTAAAGAACAACAAAAATGCAGTCTGAGGATTATGTACACATGTTAGAGATACTTTCGAATCATCATTGATGGGTCAGGATTTTGTGTTTCAACAAGATAATGCTGCAACTCTTCATTCACAACGCACCAAACGTGGCTTTCTGATAAAAAATACAGAAGGTATTGAATGGTCAACCCGTTTTCCGGATCGGAATCACATAGAAAATCTTTGGTATATGCTTACGTGTCGTGTTTATGAAAACAGAAAACAATTTGCTTGAAACATGCTGAACTGTCGAGTTCTGGAGCGCTGCGAGCAAATGAGTCAGTTTACGCTCGAAACTCTGATTTTTTTGTCTCAAAACACTGATTTTATTGCTGAAATCGCATTTAATTGCAATCGGCTGTTTAATTGAAATCACATGTAGCAGAAAGCACATGTAGCAGAGAGCAATTGATAGAAACTTAATTTTTCGTCTTTTTATAAGAAAAAAAAACACTGGCTGGTGCTATTTTAATTTCGCTTGTATAGGGTCGCGCTTTCCGATCTCATTTCGCGATAGTACATGATAGCGCGGCCCCACTTCACGCCACTAAATTAGCCACTCCGATGGAACCCCGATCAAACCCCGTTGATACGACGACGACGACAATCCAGTCGATTGCAGGAGAAAAACAAAACATTAGCTCGGTTGGTGGGTTTACTGCCGGTGTCCCGAAGGTTCCCGGTGGGATTCCGCTGGGTGCGATAAGTGCCTCACACTCACACCACGCCACGCAGACACCATCGCGATGGTGACGGGCGACAAGGACTCCCTTGGGAGCCGCCCAAGCCGCCCAAGCGAACGCACACGAAGTGTGATAAATTAGGGGTTAATGTGCGAAAGTGATAAGCTGTGTGCTGTGTTCGTCTGGGAAGGGGTTTTCGAGGGGGGCTGGGTGGGTGAGATTTTTTAAAACACCATCTCACACCCGCGCAACCGCCCCGGCCCAGGCCCAGTAATTGATGTAATATTAATAAGCTCATCAGGGAGATTAAGTGCCTGGTGGTGGTGATGGTGGTGGTGCTTGCTCCTCCTACTCCTCATTCTCCTCCTCTTGCTTGCTTGCTTGCTTGCTTGTTTCGTTTTTGCATAATTTATCTCAGAATCGGGATCGGCAACAACACCGCTGCTGATGCTGTTTGCTTGATAAAATGGGCTGGTGGGGGTTGGAATGGGTGCAAGGAGTAGGAAATTGTGAAAGAAGCTCCGAGCTGCCAGCACAGTCCCACATGTAGGGACGCTTTCGTTCGCGTACCTTATCGGGGTATTATAATTCACAACGCCTGCGCTTGTTAGACGAGGTCATTCGGGAGACGTGGCCACCAAGGCCCACGAGACGAGGGTCTGTAGCGTCACGCGTGTGTATGTGTGTCTAAACCCCCGTCGCACAGACGAAGGATGTAGATTTGTGCCAGAGGGTTGCGGGGCAAAAATTGCCACACGAATCGGACGCACAGTGCGGCGAGCAAAACGAAAGACTCAACGCGCGACAGTATAAGCGACGAACCCTCCCCGAGGGTGATACGCGCATTTCCCGCATTTCTCGAGCGCACCCTGGCCATTTGGGAAGCGGTACAGCACAGAGAGAGAGAGAGAGAGAGAGAGAGAGAGAGAGAGAGAGAGAGGAAGGCGGCTGGGGTTCATTTCATAAATCAGTTTCACGCTAGGCGCCTGCTGAGAATAGAGTGCGATACTCCGCACCCCCTCCTCCACCGATTCCGAGCACTTCCTTCCGATTTCGAGTCCGGGTGGCATTCCAATCCGCGTGGTCCGGTTTGAAGCGTTTTAAGCGTTCCGTAAACGCTTCCTTAACCCACTCTCCCCAGGCTACCCTCAACCCCCCGGGGTGGGGGGTTGCAAAGTGAAACCAATTCCGGAATTCCGGGATCAAAAGCACAGCAAACCGACGGACCGACCGACCGGCCGTGGCTTGTCCGCGATCCTTTTGATCCGCCCGGACCCGGAGCGTGTGATGGGAAGGGGGGGGGGGGGTGTGAGGGGAGAGGGGGATGACGATTAAGGTCAAGCAAACAACAGAGCGTTCCGGCGGCGACGGATCTATCTAAATTATGATATTTTCACGCGTCTGCTGCTGCTGCTGCTGCTGCTGGTGCCGAAAGGAAGTCATAAAGTATGTGGACGGTGAGTGGGGGGGGGGACAAAAAAAAAGAGAGGGAGGAGGTGGTGGTGTCGAGGGGCGAGTCCGAAAAGCCATCAAATGGAAATAGCCGCGAGCGCGCGCGACGCGGATGACATCTCTCCGGACAGTCGCCGTGGGCCTTCATTATCATTCACCGTCGCCGCCGTTGCCCCCCTCCAGCGCTCTCGATCGTCGTGTTGTTCCGGATGCCCACCAGAGCACCCCCCGCCCCCTTCGCAGCCTCTCTGGGCTCTGGAGTGGGCGGAAGCAACCATTATGTGGCAGAAGAGCGTTTGCGTGCGCGAAGTGGAGCCGCGTGGTCGAGGTGTCGGTCCGTGGGACCCCGTGGGGAGTGTACATTAGCGTGCGTGGCATTCCCCCCCCCCCCACCCCTCTCATGCTCTCCGCCCCCTGGTGAGGTCACTCACCATGTGTCCCAACATGAAGCCACGCAACGCATTAAACTGAATTAAATTAGATTTTTGGGGGAAGGAGCGTCGCGAGTGCGCTCCTCCTGCCTTGCCTCCTGCTGCTGCTGCTGCTGCTGCTGCTGCTGGTGGTGCTGCTGATGACGTCTGATCGCGCCGCGAATGAAATTGTCACCCGAAGCGCAGCGGTTTGAGTGGAGCTAGAATGGAAGAGGAATGAGGATCATTAGGCGGTTTTGGATCGGAACATGCAGTTGCATGGCATGCTGAGGACACGAAGGAGCACGGGAAGGAGCATCTCGTCTCTCTCTCTCTCTCTCTCTCTCTCTCTCTCTCTCTCTCTCTCTCTCTCTCTTGCGCCACGCACTGGGTGGTTGCGGGCGTCCTGCGATGACGACAACAACGACGACGCCGCCGACGCAGAATCGGAAACACGCTTTTGTGAACGCTCTCCCTCTCTCTCTCTCTCTCTCTGTCTCTTCCCACCTCTGCTGCTGTCACTTGCGTGATCAAGGTAATCAAATTCTCGAATCTCGATTGACTTCTAACGTGTCGCACCACCACCATTGAGCGCGATCCCTTAGCTTAGGACCCTCGATCAACGGATCATCTATCTAACAGTAAGAGAGAGAGAGAGAGAGAGAGAGAGAGAGAGAGAGAGAGAGAGAGATGGATGGGTTGCTGGAATGCTGAAAACATAACTTCGATCAAATAGATATCGAGATCGAGATCGAGAAACAATTTCAAAGAAGGCTCCCTCATTCACAAATCGCTTCCCTCTCTCTCTCTCTCTTCTCTCTCTCTTTCTCTCTCTCTCTCTCTCTCTCTCTCACTTCTCTGCGGTGACAACCGGTTCCGGCGTGGTAATCGGGGCATCGGACGTGCCAAGCGTGCGGCATCGGGGCGATTGATGTGTGGATCCCTCCGCCCAAACCCATTCTTGTTTTCTATCGCCCACCCTCACCAAAAAAAAAACCAAAAAAAAAAACAAAACACTCCCCGCGGGGCCCCAACTATGAAGACATTCGGGTGATAATCAAATTGAATCTAAAGATCTCCGCGGCTGGTCCACTGGCCTGCCCCACTCGGATCCCCCTTTTATTTATGGGGACATATGGGAAAGGAAAGGGGGGAGAGGACCGCGGAGTAGCGGAGCCCATGGTGGTGGTGAGCGTTGAAGCGGAACACGTCGGTTTTCTTTTGGTTTTTGGTTTTTTTTTTTTTTTTAGCACCACTCGAGTCACTGTCGATGGTCGCCGATCGTCGAGCGTGACCGCGAACATGCCAGAGCGGTGTGTATGTGTGTGCCCTGCCATGGTGACAATTTATGCGATCAATACAAGGGCCGCACCCAGGCCCATAACCTGAAAAGAAGACGCAGAGAAAGGATCAACGTCCGGCGGCCGGCTGGTTACAGTTTTCCCGCAGCTTTTCCATTGACACCCTCTTGTTCCCTCTTACTGGGAAATTCGGAAAATAGAGGGACATCCGATGCCAGAGGGCTCTCCCGTGCCTCGGTTTTCCTTCTTGGTAGAGCTTTTTTTGTTTGAGCATGTATTGAAGATTCCACACTCCCGGTACCCTGAGAGAGAGAGAGCGAGAGCGAGAAAGAGAGGAAAGAGGAGGAGGAGGTGCGGACTGTTTCGCCCCTTTTCCTCCCAGGCTCAACTCAATGGCCTCCAGGCACCACTCTCGGGCCCTAATGGGGATTAGGGATGAATCTTTAATTTGACCAAATTGGCCAAAGTGGCCAGCGAGCACCCTGCATCCCCCTCCCTCACCGCTATTACTTCCGATTCCCTCGGGCCCTGGACTCATTCCCGCCCCTCGGTCAACTCACCCTCCTCTCTCTCTCTCTCTCTCGATCCCATTCATCATTGATCATTCATCGTTTTCTATTCGAGTGTTTTAAGGGATTCATTCATCCCTCGATCATCCCTCTCTCTCTCTCTCTCTCTCTCTCTTTCTCTATCTCTCGCTCTCTTTTTCTCCCTCCATTCACCACAGTGCAGACGAGATCGACCTGGATCCGGATCCTTTGGCGGAACGAAACCCGCTCATTTGCCCGCCGCTCGACCCACCCACCCCCGCCAACCCCGGGGTGAGTTGAGCGATGAGGACAAGATGAGGGTGAGGGTGCAAAAAAAGCAACGACAAGGAAACAAAAAAGGATCAAAGCCCACTGGAGGAGATGCCGAGGTGCGGGCGAGGATGTGCAGGAACCTTCTCGCCTTCCCCTCCCTCCCCACCCCCGCTCCACTGAGCAGCACCGGAGGCGCCTGGCGCCCGTCGTCGGCGTCGGCGATCCAAAAATTGATTTGCCGCTTGGCGCCGGGGGTGAGAAAAAAAAAAGCAAAAGGTGAAAATCTAATTCCGTGAGGAAGAGAAAGGAAGGAGATAATTTGCCCACTGCCCGACCGGGGCCCCGCCCGGTCCATCCTAAATTGCTTTTCCGCCGCCGCCGCCGCCGCCGCCGCCGCCGCTGACGCCGCTCACCTTGTGGTCGTTTCCATTTTCCCCGGGATTCCGACGGGTGGCAGCGGGGGCGGTGGCGGCAGCATCCGCCTCTAAGCGCAGCGACGCTTGCATTTCCTCCTTTCGGCACTCGACGGGCTTTTCCTTTTGACGCCCGCGCCTCGGAAAGGAAAGGAAAGCGAGAGACGAGGTGAGGGTGCATCAATCAATCGCTTGCCAACTGGGCCCTGCCTGCCTGCGTGCCAATGGACCTCATTTGGAGTTGTCATTTTCGTCCTCCTTCTCCTCTTTGTCGTTGTCTTTGCGTGAGCCAGCGGCTAATTGGTGGTCATTTGTTGGCCTTGTACCAGTTCCCGCCCCAGCCATTGTGCCAGCAGGATCGCGCGCTCCTAAGCGGTGCTTTTAATTTTCATTCCAACCCCCTGCGATTGCATAAGCACGGTTGCGCACCAATTAGAACAATGGAAACCCAGGCTGGAATCGATCGCGAAGGGGAAAGACCGAGGCATCGGAGTGGTAATAAGTGATAAGGAATGTTATCTGTAAGCTTACCGCTCGCTTCCGCACTCGCCTGTTCCGTATTTTCGCCACCGCAAAAAAACGCCCGAAACTATGCAACGCGCAGGATATCGCTCTCCCGTCCACGTCTCTCGACGTTCCCCGATGCGGCCTTCTTGTTCTTCGTGTACTCACGCGTGATCCGTTGTCCTCGTTACCGTCACAGTGGTTCTCCGGAGCTACCACTCTCTGTCATGTGGTTCGTGCGCTGGTCAGCAGCAGGTCCTTCGCTTCCCTTTCCTGCCAAAGGAAAATAGAATATGAGGAGGGCAGTGTTGGGGTGTTGCCTTGTAATTAAAATCTATTACAAGCCAATAAATAATCGTTGGCTTACTTTTTTTGTTTTGTTGTTGTTGGAAGGCGGCTAGGGAACCGCAAAGGGGACCCTCAGCACGTGTCTGGAGTGGTGGGATGGCGTGGCAGCCAGCCAACCGATCGATTGACGCAAGCACAAGCAAAGAGCTTGTTGCTGGCTGGCTTTGCATCGCCATCTTTAATGCGAGTGTCCCTTTTTCTTACTACCCAGTTTAGACCCTAGAAAGAAAGAGAATGTGTTTGTAAGAAAAAAATAAGAGAGAGACAAAGAGAGGCGATTTAAGGAGCTGTTGGTTAGTAATGGAGCCGCCCAGCGTTACGTGTGTACCAATTATTCCCCTAGCCGTCTCTCTCTCTCTCTCTCTCTCTCTCTCTCTCTCTCTCTCTCTCTCTCTACGCCCAGGGCCATCTTTCCCTTTGGGCACAATGGGCCCATGCCCAGGGCCCCGCGCTGGTGGGGGGCCCCCAAATCCCTGCGAGTTTGCGGATTTGGCTTGAATTCCCCTTTTCTTGAGATTCCCTGATTGCATTCTCCACTTCCGTGAACTAATTGGCCTGAACACTGAAGAAATTCAGTCGAATTGATGTCAATGCAATCCAAATGAAATTTCACATTCTGGATTTTTCTAAACTTCCTCGAATGTTCCATATCACTAATTTGCGATTCTAGATGGTGTATCTAAAACTGACAGTCATATATTAACTAATTTTGAAATTTAAGAAAATCAGAAGAAATCAGAAAGAGTACAACATGCCCTATTGACATAAGGGATTATATGTGGACCCTAATGTCTAATGGACCATTAAGAGGCCAGATTTCTGGATCTGCCATACAAAGCGGCCCCTTAAGGGCTTCGGTATTTATTATAAACATTTTTCTCTGAATGCTGATCTTATCAAGAATATTGTGTAAAAGTTTTGGATCAATCGAGGAAAAACTGACAGAGATACAGATTTTTGAAAATCCGCTACTTTGAAGAGTGTTTCCCAAAAGAAACGTTTTCAACGTCGGTGCCCATCGTACCGTAAAAACTACTGAACCGATTGATTTAACACATAATCTGTGCACTCTTTGCCAGGTAGCCCCGTTGAGATTTCATGAAAATTGTTGATACTTTTTTTTAAACAAATCTTTAAAAATCGTGTTTTTAGGCAAAATGACAGAAAGCATCACTTTTCGAACTTTAAAAATCTGCCAAAAATCGAAAAATACGAAATTTAACAAAAACTAGATGGGACTGCCTTGATAAACTTTTAATCAAAAAGATTATTGATTTGCATTTTTCTGATGACTCATCACGTAGCTACGATGGGAACTGTTTTTGGTGCGCATCAAAAGACTTGACCCTTAAAATTTTAAGCGACGAACCCGGTTTGCTCATTGTGATCACTTTTCATCAACTTCAAAAATCTGCCAAATATCGAAAAATACGATATTCAACTCAAAACTCAACGGGGCTGCCTGGATAAACTTGTAATCTATCTAAAGAATATCAATGTGTATTTTTATCATAACGCATCACGCAGCTACGATGGCCACCGGAAAGTACCTTTTATCAGACGCACCTTCATAAATGTGATGCCGTGGATGATGTTTTTAATCAATCTTACCCAAAATTGAACTAAATATTCTTCAAAAGTTGTAGTTTAATATGCCATACACTTGAAAAAGTAAAGCGGAAGGATACATCACAAGAAACCTTCAAAAACGAGCAGAAATGACCGAAGCTCCCGCTAAAACATTAAATAATATCAATATCGGATATTTAGTTCTTTTCAGTAACAAAATGTTCTTGATGCTAAGATCTATAACCAATTGTAATCAAAAGAATCCTGTAAGAATGTATTGCTTGCGTTATTTGCTAATAAGAAACCAAAGAAATTTGGAAAGGAAGAAGCTGGACAATGGTACAAGTTACTACCGTAGATGGTAAAGAGGCGTTGGAAAGGGGTTTTTAGTGTGTGAAAATCTTGAGGGGCCTCCGTTAATACAGTGTGCCCCGGCCCCCCCCCCCCCCCCCCCGCCGAGATGCTAAAGGTGGCCCTGCTCACGCCGTCCTCGCACGCAGCGCAAATGATGCACTTTTAATTGTGCAACCATTTTGTTTTTGCGTTGGTTTTGCCACATTTCATTCGTTTGTTTTTTTCTGCACCTCTACCACACTACGCTATCGCTTTGCTCAGTGTGTTTGTGGGTGTGTGTGTGGGTGGACGCAATAACACCGGAAAGTAGTCGCGAAGTGCACTCGCTATACCTCGGTGTTCAGCTGCGCACCGCCTGACCGAATCCGGAGTGTTAGCACCTCCGGCGGGGGGACGGGGATGATGCCGGGGGCTAATACGGTGCCATCGTGGTCGTCACCATGTCGTTTGCATCAGGCAGGAGCAGCAGCAGCAGCAGCAGCAATCGCAATAACCGGCGGATCGCAACTCCCTCGCCTAATCAAATATTCATGGTCTGGGTGCGTATTTTTGTGTCCCGTCGTCGTTGTCGTCGTCGTCGTCGTCATCATCATCACCATCGTCGCTGTCCGCCATTTTGTCACTTGTTTTGCTAGGCGGAAAATTGAAGCTCCGGCCCCCATTCCCCCCTCTTTCCGGCTGCTGGTAGTGAATTCCTGATTCCAGATTGACGCGGATTGATGGCAGCGACCGGCACAGAGAGCGAGACAGAGAGAGAGAGAGAGAGAGAGAGCATGGCCGCCACCGCTCGGGTTGATCCATTACACAAGGGAACACAGGCCAGGGCCAGGGCCAGCGTCAGGACCGGAGGCAAATTGCAAAATTCCCATCGCCATAGCATCGATCGCAGGCGTCGGGGAAGATTACAATCCCCGATTTCCAATCGATCAAAACCAATACACCGGCCGCCACCGAACGACCAACGATTGCTATTACCTTCGGGGCCAGACCCTGGCAAAAGTCAGCCAGTCATCCGCCTTTCCCGCCAGCTAATCGAATAAACATGAAGGACTACTGGCCAGGGTTTTGGGGAGCCTTTTTAACGGGGAGGGGGAAAGGGCGCCGCCGGAAGTGGTGTTCCATTTTGCCGCTTTTTCGCTTTCCAGAAGAACGCGCACGCAATCCGTTTGCGGCCGGGCCACAGCCAGTACAACAGCTGAAACTGATTACTGGCGGGGCCACACACCGCCATGTTGCGAATGTGTCATGGCTGCGCAAGTGTGATGATGGACCTGGCCTGGCGTTTGCACGGGGATGCAAATGAAGGCCCGGCCCCCCCGGGTCATCCCGGGATATGGATTCATCTTCGTATCAAAAAATGATCTTATCACCATTCGAGAGGGGGGGGGGGGAAGGGGAGGGAGAGGGTGCGCGCCAATTGACGAGCAATAAATATTCATCCACGTCCTTCCATCCCTCGTGACTGTCGTGTGTCGTGTTTTCTTGGTTTACTTTACGGCCCCCTGCCTAGGGTTGGGCCTTCGATCACCGAAACAAGCGATTCCCAGAAGTGACTGACACCCCCCCCCCCCTCCCCCCTTCCCGTGGCTAATGGTGTCCCCTTGAGATTGGGAGGGGATTCCAATTTGCGATTCCTTTCCATTCGGGGCCAGGCACATTTCCGCAATTGCGCAATCGCCCCCCCCCCCCCCCCGCCTGCCCTGTCCGCGTCCTGACGCACCTTCGACGATTGAGAATGCCACCGGGAGACAGGCGGCTAATTGGTCAGTGCGCACGGCGAGGCACATCCGACACAATGCCTCACCTTTTTTTTCGTTTTTTTTTTATCCAAACCTCTTTGTCGTTTGTCCTCTTCTTCCACCCGGACGCGGGACCGAAAAGGACATTCTTTCCATCTTGGCTCCGGTCCGGCTCAGTCGCCGGTCCCGATCCCCGATCGGTAATAACCGATTAGGGTCTCGCCGCACCCGAGGATCATTCTAATGATCGCTAATTGGCAGGGCCTGGGCTGGATTTTCGGGGGGCGGAACCAACCAAGGGGACCGGCAGGCTTGTTATTAGGAAAGGGACCCCCTCGAGAGGGGGGGGGGGGGCTCTGTTACCCCGGTTACCGGTCTTTGCTGCTGCTGCTGCTGCCGCTGCAACTGATCCGTTTAGATCCGATCGAATCGTGCCCTCGGGGATAGGAAGTGGAACCCGCTGGGCCCGCGACAGTTCCAGGAAAAGCCAGGGCCGGCCCAGGACCACAGCCGGTCAAATGCGCGACGTGACGCTGCTCTGCTGGGCGCTGCTAGAACGTGAGTGGCATCCGGGCCGTCTAGGAGTTTGGCTCTTCTCCGCTTTTAGGAACTGCGGTGCCCTTGCGAACGGTGAATGACGTTGAAAATGGACAAATTTTTGTCAAACTGGGCTTACAGGGTGTACCATAAAAAAATGCGAAAATCTTCTATTGAAGTTTAAAGTCATTTTTGTAGCTTTCCTACGGTTTTAAAATATCTAAACTGGCTCTATATTTCATTGTTTATCAAAAACAAACAAAATAAGTGGATTTTCCGGCCTGCTTTCTCAATTAATTTCTCCAAGCGGCTACGAATTCGAGAACACCCTTCGGTAACATTAGGTGTCCAACTTAGAAGACCAGGGTTTGGTGAGAAACAATTTCGGCGAGCCAACCGAGTATGGTATGATGATTCACAGGTCTTCGGCCGAACAAATGTCCATATTGAATAGCTCAACCGATTTAATTCAGGACCTCTTGGAGGGCATAAATCTTTCGATCAAAAATTCATGTTTTCCTTCAACCATGATTGAGTCCGTTTAGACGTAAGGCAGGGGCCTCCATGTTGCTGAAACTCAACATTTTCTGGTGTATTGAAGTTTGCTCTAACCCTTGGTTAAACGTGTTCATTCAACAAATTGATATACACATCAATATTCATTTTAATATGGGTTTTTATGAAAACTGGAAGTATTTTCAAACCATTAGAGACAACTGCTCCAAACGTCATTATTCCAGCGGCGACCACGAAGGTGGACTTGAATTTTATGTTCTCTGAAACATCCTTAGTCTTTATGGTCAATATGAACCTATTCGTGCAAGAATTCCTTGCTAGATCAATCGTGAAAAGATTTTCATCAGAGAACGCGACGACCACTTTCTTCGTCTTCAAAACTGACAACAAATGCATCGATCGCTCATATCAAAGATTTGATCCATTCAACTATTAAATTACGCTTCACCCTAGCTCTAGAGGTTGCTTTTAGGTCATATTTGGCCAACCGATGCATGGAGCATCTTGAGATATTCGTCTTTTTTTAAAGCTTTCGTACGGATCGCATTGAATTTCGTTATCCTTTGCCCTTACCAATCTTACCTCATTTTCAGTGCGCTCAGATCGTTGCCGGCCACTACCACTTTCCTAGGCCTTGCCCCTTCATGAATAGAACGTTTAATCCTGTAAACAATTCCAAAATGACATCCGAGAACCGCTGTTATTTCTATGAGATTTTTCTTGGGTGCGAAGCAAACTCGACACTGTCGCCTTTGAATACATTTTCCCAAACAAACATATTTTGCACGAGTGCTTTTTATACATCATTTGATAGATACGATTCTCACGAACACAACGATACCCCATAATGCCATATTGATGTTGAAAAAATACTCAAAACAGAGCAATGAAAGCATTCGCATTTCTTTATGGTACACCCTGTATTTTGGGCATTTTTCGCCTAAGACAAAAGCCTCGCTACACTCAAATTCTATTTCGCAAACACGCTTAGGAAAGGAGCGTGCTTGGAAGGGCGCCAGCAAATGATAGACAGACATCGGCTGACGTGCCAGTGTGCATCTAATTTTTTTTTGTGGGGGTGGGGGGAGGCCGCACAGTGACCGCACAGTGGATTGCAACCAAAAACCAAAATTGTGGAAGCAAAAATCCCCAGGCCAAGGGTGTCGAGAGCGGGCAGCGCGCACAGCCACCGTCGTTGGCCCCAAAGAAGGGGGGGGGGGCCCAATTAAACACAAATCTCGGCACTTAATTCAAATTTTCTCGCACTTTCTCGCACGCAGAGACGCTCACACGGCTCACTGACGCCGGCGGCGGTGGCGGTGGCCAAACAAATTAGTAATCCACGTCAAACGCGTATCCACGCGAAGCAATCGAGCGAGGGGCCGGGGGAGGTGTGTTTGGTAAGTGTTGTTGCGCACTCGCCTAGCAGAAACAGCAGCAGCAGCAGCAGCAGCAGCAATCCGTTGAACATCGATGGTCTAGCGGATTAGTGCCGGCAGAGCGCATGGCTTGCTTGTACACCGGAATGAATATTCAAATCTCTACTGGCCCAAAGCGACAGGGAGAGAGAGAGAGAGAGAGAGAGAGAGAGAGAGAGAGAGAGCCAGGAGCGATGGCCACCGGGTGTAATGACGGTGGATCCAGGGAAGTGTTGATGGTAAGTCTCAACGGCAGGATCACCTGGCGTAAGTAGCCGCGCATTTACAACCAAATATCACCGACCCAAATGAGGTTGCGGTCCAGCAAAGCGCTCCCCGGGGAGGGACACGAGAGCTAATGAGTCCGGAAGGTCAGATAATGTACCATTTACGTGCGGACTTTGACGTGCCCAACCCAACAGCCAAACAAGCACTAGCGCGATGCGCGCACCCTCGAGAGAGAGAGAGAGAGAGAGAGAGACCCCGATTAGCATAGAATTCCGAAACTCTGTGCACGGCTCCCTAAGACCCGAAACGTGCGCCCGAATTGTGAAAGTACTCGTCGTTCAGTGCCACCTTCGCTTGTGGCTTTCTATCAGCGCCAGCCTTCTTCGAAATTTCACGCGATCGATTACGAGTCCGTTATGGTTTTTCATGCGGAAGGATGGCACTGCTGGCGAGGTGGCGAATCCAATGCAAAACAACAATAATATTATTATATATTAAATATATATTAAAATATATAAAAATAAATAAAAATATATTCATTCTTATGTACGCTCATAATCCGCTCATACGCTCATGACTCCATAACTATATATAATAATATAATATTTTTTTATTATTTTATTTTTATTATATAATATCAATTAATTAATTAATATATATATTTTTTTCCAAAAATTTTCGTTTATTATTAACTTATTTCATAGAACATCGTGGTTGTGTTATTTCAATGGGAACAGCACGTGCTTCTCCACTTTATTTTTGGCTTGTGATTCGTAGTATAGCTAGTGTGTAGTGTTAATTGTACTATCTTTCTGGGGGTGTTGGTTTAGTGACAGGTTTTTTTTAACCTGCCTTTTTGTTTTGACCTCTTTTTTTCTATTTCTATAAGCTTATATTCTACCCTTAGCCCGTTTAAGTACAAAGAAGTAAAAAACTAATCTACCTAAATCTAGCTCCATTCAGCCTTCCCTACTATCTAAACTATTTACAGTGTCACGTGTGTCGTTTTTTGAGTTCAGCATTTCTTGTGCGGTTATACCAGTAATTCTTATTCATTTTTGTCGTGTGTTTAGGGAGTGTTTCTATTTCTGCTAGATTATGAACTTTTTCTGTACTGTGCCAGGGCGGCAGGTTTAGGATTATTTTTAAGTATTTGTTTTGGATTCGTTGCAGTTTTATTTTGTGTGTTTTTGCACTGCTACTCCATATGGCAGAGGCATATGTGATGGTAGGTCTGATGATTGTTGTGTAAAGTAGTATCTTGTTTTTCCTATTTAGTTTTGATCTCCTGTTTAATAAGCTATAGAGTGTTTTTAGATGTTTTTCGCACTTTTGAGGGGTTTAAGCTTATGTTGAACATGTTATGATACAAAGAAAATGTGAAAGCTGGCTTCAAAGGTTTAGAAGCGGAGATTTTGTCTTTAAAGACACAGAAGGTTCGGGTACACCAAAATAATGAAAAAATCCAGTTTTCACGTGTGTCGTGCACTAAGAACTTTCGGAAACTCATGAAATTGTTGATAGAGAACGTTATCAACAATAATTGATCCATTTGAAGCAAGCTCTGACCTAAAAAACGGTAAAAATGGGAAAAATGACGTAATAAACTTTTTTTTCAACATGCTAACGCTAGGCCGCAAGCTGCAAAACCGATGAAAACTTTTTTGAAAACCTCGAAGACCAAATGTTACCCTCCCCGCAGTATTCCCCAGACATTGTTCTTTCTAAATACTTCTTGTTTGGTTTATTAAAAAATTGTTTGGAAGCACAGCACCTCATTCTTTATGAAAGTATTGAAAAGAGGGCAGTTGCCTAAACTGCTTCAAAAGATGAGCAGTTCTTTCGACATGAAATTCGAAAATTGCCCAAAATATAGTAAAAAGTAGTGGCTAGCGAAAGTCAATATGTTTAAAAAGCAGATTGTTAAGATTTATTGAGAAATAATCGATTAAATTTGGTACAAACACCGCGGATTTCAACGCCTAGACCTAATAGTTATAAAATAATAACTACTGATTCAATAATAATAAATTATTATCAATAATAAATTAGTATATTGAATATTTACACTATGTTTCATAATGATAGACTCAGAGCCGTGTTTTTTCGGTTTCGCGCTCGAATAAAGCGCCCCAAAAATAATAAAAAATACTGTATGCCGTTTGAATTTTGAAAAAATATTAAAAATTGTGGATTTGGGAGCCAAAAATCCAAAAACGAGGTGTTTCATAATGATAGCCTCACCCTACAAAAAAAATTAAATTAAGATGGAAAACAGTTCATTAGGCTATCAATGTTATTTTATTTACAATCAGTAACTCCTCCTCTACTATTAATTGCCTGGAAATGCGTGATGGCATGCTTACAGCGACCATGAAAAATGTTGCAGTGCGCAAGGATCGCCATGCACTCTTATTAACTACTTCAAACCTGATCTATGGTGTCAAATTGCCTACCATTCCCGTAAACATCACAAACTAGCATCCGCCAATCATTCTCCATCGGATTTAAGCCCGGAGAAATCGCTGCCCAGGACATTACGTTGATGTTTGTATACTTTAAGCAGGCATGTGTCGCCGTGGCGGCGTTATTTTACTGAAAAAAAATATTTATTCACGATGGTTTTGCTTCAAATATGGCTCCAAATGGCCTCGCAATCTTTCGCAATTGACAACGGTGGAGATAGACGACTCCAAAGCCATCTATTGCCAAAATACGAAAAGACTTATTCGATTACCTAATATATATATATATTATTATATTAATAATAATATTTAATTTAACAATCAGTTGAAAGAAAAAAACTTGAATGGGTTCCTCAAAAAAATCATCATAAACAATTCTTTTTCGGGCCTGAATTAGCCGTAGCTCCCCATTTAACCCACTCGAACAGAAAAGCAGCAACGGCCAATCGGTTGCCCAAATCGATTATCGAGATATTTCATTCGAGTTGTCGAACGTTCGCAAAACCACAATAGGTTGTAATAGCTCCAAAATAAAATAAAAAAAAAAGAAAGTCAGAAAGGACGAATTGCTAGAGCTCTCTCGCTCGCTCGGGCTCGCACACTAAACCGGATCGGCGACTGACGTTACGCTAACTCAAGAACGCTCCCTCGGCCTATTCCTTATGTTGTAAGAGGGCCTTCCCCTTGGCCTTTGGACGCCCGGTCCTTCTGGACTTCCTTGGACCACCACGATTGAAAACCAAACAACAATTCGGTCGCTCGCCCGCGCGCCGCTCATCTAGGGCCACAAACTGACCACCCCCTCCCCCCCCCCCCCCCCCCCCACCCTGACATTCCACGTCGCATGTCGTGATTTAAATAATTATAATCACCTACAATTATTGGCTTAATTTTCGACCGGATTGCCATGGCACGCGATCGCGTAGTTTAGCATACGTTTTAGCGTACAATTTAGTTTGTTTGACTTGGTGATGGCGACATGAGGGGGAGTGGGGGCGGGGAGGGGACGTGGTTTGAGCCACACTACACCATTGGCTCGGTCGCTCGGTGCCGTGTTCCCGCGCTGGACACGCAAAACGGCGACCGACGGCCGGTGACCAGAACACACGGGAGGGATGTTTGGGGGTGGGGAGATGGTTGTTTGAACTTTCCCTTCACGGCCGACCTTCTTGAAGTCAATACTATCGTGAGAGGGCAACGATGGGCGCCCATAGTGTACCCTTGCCGCGCGCTTTATCGCATCGCATTCACCTGGACACTGCGGGAAGCGAGGAACGACAGCGAGGAGCGGGGATTACAATTTTCTCCAAGATCGCACGCGGGTAGCGGGCGGTTTCGACAACAACAATAATCCAGGGTAACGGCGTGTACCGGAAGCAACGCACCGTCCATAATGAGTCGTGACTTCACGCACCATAGGGTCCAGGGGCGAGTTGGCGCCCCACATACACTCAGACTCGCACACTTTTGGTGTTTAGGACCACAACCGTTAACAGTCCAAGGGGCCGGGGTGGTTTGCTGGCTGTTTTTTTTTTTGGCCAGATCCCTCTCTCTCTCTCCCTCTCGCTCTCTTCCTCTTATGCTTCTGCCTTCACCAACCGAGCACCAACGTCCTTGAGAATACTAACTTTGACTCCTAATTACACGGCGACTCCAGCGTCTCGTCGCATGGCCGGAGTGAGAGAAAGGGAGGGCATTGCAAGGATGAAGAAAGAGGGGATGCAATAGCGTGATCATACGCACCGGTCACACACCCCACGCGAGGAGCGATCGAAGCAAATCGAGTCATTAGGTCAGAGCTCTGGGCTGAAGGTCCAAATCATTTCTCCAAAATTTCCAGCTAACGGTTGCATGACCGGACGGAACACGGTGTCCCCCCGTTACATCATCGCGCATTTCCTTTAGCCGGCGATACATGAAGCGTAAACTCTCATATAAACTCAGAGTGTAAAGCCAAAAAGTTTACATTTGCCGTTTACACGGTGTAAAAAAGATTATAGGTCCACGGAGCATAAATCCAAGCGTAAACGCTGTTTGCAAGCGATTTGCCTCACTATATTTCCTGTTTGTGGTTTGCATTAATAGTGAGTGATCATTACTAGCGTTTTGAATCTTTTTCTTCGGAAAAAAGATCCTATTTTTCTCAGAAAAGTCGATAAAAGTTCAGTGTTGGGTTGCAGTACCTCCCGATTCCTGATCGGGTTTTTTAGAGTTACCATAACGAAAGACAATATCAATATTACGAATGAATTGAGTAACCCATATTTGGCCAGACTTCCTAGCAAGTAAACTGACCGTTTGAATTTCAAACTAAGACCTCTTCTCACGCAAATCCTTCATCCGAAACTCCAACTTCGAACTCGAAACTCGAATGAAAAGCCGGGGATACATGAAGCGTAAACTCAAGCGTAAATATAAAATTAATTTACACTTGAACATGTTTACATGACCAGGTTGAGACGCGTAAATCGAAATACACTGAACTTTTATCGACTTTTCTGAGAAAAATAGGATCTTTTTTCCGAAGAAAAAGATTCAAAACGCTAGTAATGAGCACTCGCTCATCAGCTCACATTAATGCAAACCACAAACAGGAAATATAGCGACGCAAATCGTTAGCAAACAGCGTTTACGTTAGGATTTATGCTCCGCAAACCTATAATCTTTTTTACACCGTGTAAACGGCAAGTATAAACTTTTTGGCATTTATACTTTTTGGTATTTTATATTTACGCTAGAGTTTACGCTTCATGTATACCCGGCTTTACACTCGCGAACAACTGCTCGAGCGTCAAAATCTCGGACAGTTTTTTATCTCACTCTGCCCAATTTCCCGTAGGAAAGAGTGAGTGAAAAAAGGCATGGCACCACCGTGTGTGTGGCTGTGTTGCGTGCGTGCGTACGTGTATGTGCGTCTTGCCAACACAGCCGGAAGGTTTTCCTCCCCCTCATCCTCCTCCTCACCCACCTTCTTTGCCCAAAAGTTGGCCGCCCCGATGACAAACTTTTTTTCAAGCAGTAGATTTTTTTCTTTCGAGTACATGCTATCTCTTTCACTACTACGGTTTTTCGTCTTGCTCATGAAAAACGCTCATGAAAAAGGCTTATTTTACAGGAAATCATTAAAGAGCTGAAATCAGCTGTGACCTTCAAAATCAAGCTCAAACCCCTATAAATAAGTGATGCTATTTGTCATTTTGCCTAAAAACACGATTTTTAAGGATTTTTTTAATCTATCAACAGTTTTCATGAAATTTTGACGGGGCTACCTGGCAAAGAGTGTACAGATTGTGTGTTAAAAAATTCAAACCAATCTGTTCAGTAGTTTTTACGGTACTGAATCGGAACCGACTTTGAAAACGTTGGTTTCCAATTTCAAGAGCAATGTTTAACTGTGGTATTCATTCTATGTAACCTTGTGGCTCTATAAAGCAACGAAAGTTGTTGGGTACTCCAGCAAAAAGGCTCACAATTTTCACGGTCAATAAATACCATTTGCCAATATAGAAAAGGAGCTAACCCCTCTTTGATATAAAAAAAGCGCAATTGGCGAATGGCTATACCAAAGCAGACAAGAACGCAGTCACAGTGCTGCGCCGAACTAGCCCCCCTCCAAGACTCAATTGAACTGGCGTCTTTCTGTACTTGAATGATCAAGATCAATGACACGATCAATTTTTACCTGACCTTGACTCTACTAATGCAACGGAAGTCAGACAGCAGCAGCAGCAGCAGGTAGGCCACCGCGAAATCGTAAACAAAGTCGTAAGCTAAAACAAAACTATCAACAACTACGGCGAATGCTGTACCAAAGCAGAAGGAACGGTCACTGCTGCGCCGTACTTACCCCCCCCCCCCCCCCCCCAAATTCCCGGAATCGATCTGTGTCGGAAATGACTCCGATATTTTTGCAGACGTGGAATCGATGTGGAATTCGTGGGTGCGATTCCGAGCGCCTCGTGTGAAACGCGGATTTTCGAAAATCTGTAACTTTGTCAGTTTTGCTTCGATTGATCCAAAACTTTTATTCAATGTTCTTGAAAAGATCAGCATTCAGCGGAAAATTTGTGTCACAAAAAATACCCACCAGCGCGGGGTAAGAGGTAGGATGTTCTGCGCTGGTGAAAATAAAATTGGTGAAAATGAAATTATGCTTTCGCGTGCTTTATGTTGATCGCAAAAATGCGTCCAAAATGGCACCAATACATGCGCAAAAGCTGCAAGAGTTCCACTCTGTTAGCTGCTCTGTTAGCTGCTCTGTTAAACGTTAACAGAGGACTTTGAGTGGTGCGTGAGCGATTTCTGTGCCCTGCCGAACGGAAAGAGAAAGTCCGCCCGAAATCCCGCCGCTGCTGTTGCTGCTGTTACCGCCGCTAGTCTGCCTTCTTTTCTCGCTTTTCCACGGTGGTTGGGCGAAAGTGCGTGCAATTCTCGATTACGGGTATCATTAGGAGCAGCGCGACGCCCGTGCCGATCCCCGGGACCGCCAACCCAATTTCACACATTCCACAACTCATCATCCATCCATCCATCGTCCCAGCGGTCGGAAGCAGAGAGACAGAGGAAGGGGAGGCCAAAGGTACGTTTGCCAGCGCGCCACGCAGCGCTACGTCGGCAGCATATGGACCGGGATCGTTTCTACTTAGACGGCACCATCTAATCATCAACCCTCTCCCACCGGTTCCGTGTATTCGCAGACGACCAGCTGTGCAGAAAGTTTACGTGGAGCCGTCAAGAGTGCCGTCAGAGAGAGAGCGAGAGGGAACGAGTGACACGACATCACAACCAAACGATCCGAAAACGTTGATAACATCTCCGCACGTCCCGCAACTCCCGCGACTGGGAAAAATGACGTAATAAACTTTTTTTTCAACATGCTAACGCTAGGCCGCATGCTGCAAAACCGATGAAAACTTTTTTGAAAACCTCGAAGACCAATTCGACCAATCGAATTAAAGTCCGGAGAAATCGCTGCCCAGGATATTACATTGATGTTTGTATACTTTAAGCAGGCATGTGTCGCCGTGGCGGCGTTATTTTACTAAAAAAAAATATTTATTCACGATGGTTTTGCTTCAAATATGGCTCCAAATGGTCTCGCAATCTTTCGCAATTGACAACGGTGGAGATAGACGACTCCAAAGCCATCTATTGCCAAAATACGAAAAGACTTATTCGATTACCTAATATATATATATTATTATATTAATAATAATATTTAATTTAACAATCAGTTGAAAGAAAAAAACTTGAATGGGTTCCTCAAAAAAATCATCATAAACAATTCTTTTTCGGGCCTGAATTAGCCGTAGCTCCCCATTTAACCCACTCGAACAGAAAAGCAGCAACGGCCAATCGGTTGCCCAAATCGATTATCGAGATATTTCATTCGAGTTGTCGAACGTTCGCAAAACCACAATAGGTTGTAATAGCTCCAAAATAAAATAAAAAAAAAGAAAGTCAGAAAGGACGAATTGCTAGAGCTCTCTCGCTCGCTCGGGCTCGCACACTAAACCGGATCGGCGACTGACGTTACGCTAACTCAAGAACGCTCCCTCGGCCTATTCCTTATGTTGTAAGAGGGCCTTCCCCTTGGCCTTTGGACGCCCGGTCCTTCTGGACTTCCTTGGACCACCACGATTGAAAACCAAACAACAATTCGGTCGCTCGCCCGCGCGCCGCTCATCTAGGACCACAAACTGACCACCTCCCCCCCCCCCCCCCCCCCCCACCCTGACATTCCACGTCGCATGTCGTGATTTAAATAATTATAATCACCTACAATTATTGGCTTAATTTTCGACCGGATTGCCATGGCACGCGATCGCGTAGTTTAGCATACGTTTTAGCGTACAATTTAGTTTGTTTGACTTGGTGATGGCGACATGAGGGGGAGTGGGGGCGGGGAGGGGAGGTGGTTTGAGCCACACTACACCATTGGCTCGGTCGCTCGGTGCCGTGTTCCCGCGCTGGACACGCAAAACGGCGACCGACGGCCGGTGACCAGAACACACGGGAGGGATGTTTGGGGGTGGGGAGATGGTTGTTTGAACTTTCCCTTCACGGCCGACCTTCTTGAAGTCAATACTATCGTGAGAGGGCAACGATGGGCGCCCATAGTGTACCCTTGCCGCGCGCTTTATCGCATCGCATTCACCTGGACACTGCGGGAAGCGAGGAACGACAGCGAGGAGCGGGGATTACAATTTTCTCCAAGATCGCACGCGGGTAGCGGGCGGTTTCGACAACAACAATAATCCAGGGTAACGGCGTGTACCGGAAGCAACGCACCGTCCATAATGAGTCGTGACTTCACGCACCATAGGGTCCAGGGGCGAGTTGGCGCCCCACATACACTCAGACTCGCACACTTTTGGTGTTTAGGACCACAACCGTTAACAGTCCAAGGGGCCGGGGTGGTTTGCTGGCTGTTTTTTTTTTTGGCCAGATCCCTCTCTCTCTCTCCCTCTCGCTCTCTTCCTCTTATGCTTCTGCCTTCACCAACCGAGCACCAACGTCCTTGAGAATACTAACTTTGACTCCTAATTACACGGCGACTCCAGCGTCTCGTCGCATGGCCGGAGTGAGAGAAAGGGAGGGCATTGCAAGGATGAAGAAAGAGGGGATGCAATAGCGTGATCATACGCACCGGTCACACACCCCACGCGAGGAGCGATCGAAGCAAATCGAGTCATTAGGTCAGAGCTCTGGGCTGAAGGTCCAAATCATTTCTCCAAAATTTCCAGCTAACGGTTGCATGACCGGACGGAACACGGTGTCCCCCCGTTACATCATCGCGCATTTCCTTTAGCCGGCGATACATGAAGCGTAAACTCTCATATAAACTCAGAGTGTAAAGCCAAAAAGTTTACATTTGCCGTTTACACGGTGTAAAAAAGATTATAGGTCCACGGAGCATAAATCCAAGCGTAAACGCTGTTTGCAAGCGATTTGCCTCACTATATTTCCTGTTTGTGGTTTGCATTAATAGTGAGTGATCATTACTAGCGTTTTGAATCTTTTTCTTCGGAAAAAAGATCCTATTTTTCTCAGAAAAGTCGATAAAAGTTCAGTGTTGGGTTGCAGTACCTCCCGATTCCTGATCGGGTTTTTTAGAGTTACCATAACGAAAGACAATATCAATATTACGAATGAATTGAGTAACCCATATTTGGCCAGACTTCCTAGCAAGTAAACTGACCGTTTGAATTTCAAACTAAGACCTCTTCTCACGCAAATCCTTCATCCGAAACTCCAACTTCGAACTCGAAACTCGAATGAAAAGCCGGGGATACATGAAGCGTAAACTCAAGCGTAAATATAAAATTAATTTACACTTGAACATGTTTACATGACCAGGTTGAGACGCGTAAATCGAAATACACTGAACTTTTATCGACTTTTCTGAGAAAAATAGGATCTTTTTTCCGAAGAAAAAGATTCAAAACGCTAGTAATGAGCACTCGCTCATCAGCTCACATTAATGCAAACCACAAACAGGAAATATAGCGACGCAAATCGTTAGCAAACAGCGTTTACGTTAGGATTTATGCTCCGCAAACCTATAATCTTTTTTACACCGTGTAAACGGCAAGTATAAACTTTTTGGCATTTATACTTTTTGGTATTTTATATTTACGCTAGAGTTTACGCTTCATGTATACCCGGCTTTACACTCGCGAACAACTGCTCGAGCGTCAAAATCTCGGACAGTTTTTTATCTCACTCTGCCCAATTTCCCGTAGGAAAGAGTGAGTGAAAAAAGGCATGGCACCACCGTGTGTGTGGCTGTGTTGCGTGCGTGCGTACGTGTATGTGCGTCTTGCCAACACAGCCGGAAGGTTTTCCTCCCCCTCATCCTCCTCCTCACCCACCTTCTTTGCCCAAAAGTTGGCCGCCCCGATGACAAACTTTTTTTCAAGCAGTAGATTTTTTTCTTTCGAGTACATGCTATCTCTTTCACTACTACGGTTTTTCGTCTTGCTCATGAAAAACGCTCATGAAAAAGGCTTATTTTACAGGAAATCATTAAAGAGCTGAAATCAGCTGTGACCTTCAAAATCAAGCTCAAACCCCTATAAATAAGTGATGCTATTTGTCATTTTGCCTAAAAACACGATTTTTAAGGATTTTTTTAATCTATCAACAGTTTTCATGAAATTTTGACGGGGCTACCTGGCAAAGAGTGTACAGATTGTGTGTTAAAAAATTCAAACCAATCTGTTCAGTAGTTTTTACGGTACTGAATCGGAACCGACTTTGAAAACGTTGGTTTCCAATTTCAAGAGCAATGTTTAACTGTGGTATTCATTCTATGTAACCTTGTGGCTCTATAAAGCAACGAAAGTTGTTGGGTACTCCAGCAAAAAGGCTCACAATTTTCACGGTCAATAAATACCATTTGCCAATATAGAAAAGGAGCTAACCCCTCTTTGATATAAAAAAAGCGCAATTGGCGAATGGCTATACCAAAGCAGACAAGAACGCAGTCACAGTGCTGCGCCGAACTAGCCCCCCTCCAAGACTCAATTGAACTGGCGTCTTTCTGTACTTGAATGATCAAGATCAATGACACGATCAATTTTTACCTGACCTTGACTCTACTAATGCAACGGAAGTCAGACAGCAGCAGCAGCAGCAGGTAGGCCACCGCGAAATCGTAAACAAAGTCGTAAGCTAAAACAAAACTATCAACAACTACGGCGAATGCTGTACCAAAGCAGAAGGAACGGTCACTGCTGCGCCGTACTTACCCCCCCCCCCCCCCCCAAATTCCCGGAATCGATCTGTGTCGGAAATGACTCCGATATTTTTGCAGACGTGGAATCGATGTGGAATTCGTGGGTGCGATTCCGAGCGCCTCGTGTGAAACGCGGATTTTCGAAAATCTGTAACTTTGTCAGTTTTGCTTCGATTGATCCAAAACTTTTATTCAATGTTCTTGAAAAGATCAGCATTCAGCGGAAAATTTGTGTCACAAAAAATACCCACCAGCGCGGGGTAAGAGGTAGGATGTTCTGCGCTGGTGAAAATAAAATTGGTGAAAATGAAATTATGCTTTCGCGTGCTTTATGTTGATCGCAAAAATGCGTCCAAAATGGCACCAATACATGCGCAAAAGCTGCAAGAGTTCCACTCTGTTAGCTGCTCTGTTAGCTGCTCTGTTAAACGTTAACAGAGGACTTTGAGTGGTGCGTGAGCGATTTCTGTGCCCTGCCGAACGGAAAGAGAAAGTCCGCCCGAAATCCCGCCGCTGCTGTTGCTGCTGTTACCGCCGCTAGTCTGCCTTCTTTTCTCGCTTTTCCACGGTGGTTGGGCGAAAGTGCGTGCAATTCTCG
>NC_064879.1:2478329-2483329 GCF_943734665.1 Anopheles aquasalis
CTGCTCCCTCAGGGAACGCTCTTTGTCTGCGTGCTCCCGTGCCCGCTCGGTTGCCTCGGTCAGCTGCTGGGCCGTGCTGGTTTCGCGCTGCTCCCACTGCCGCTCCTTCTGCCGCAGCACGGTCTCCAGGGCCTCGAGCTGGCGCATCAGCGGCACGGTCACCTGGGCGGACGCATTCTTCTCCTGCTCGGCCCTCGCTTCCGTTTCCTCCAGGCGCTGCAACAACTCGGTGTGTTCCGCCTTCATCCGCACCAGCCGCTGGCCGTGTTCGTGCTCGGCCCGTCGCAACTGTTCGCGCAGTTCCTCCACCTGGCCACCGAGCAGCTCATTCTGGCGCACAACCGCACCGTACTCCGACTCGACACTCTGTAGCTTGCTCGAGCGCTTGAGCAGCCCTTGGTACGATTCGGACTGCTCGTTCAGCTCCTTGCGGGCAAAGTCGAACGATTTGCGCAGCGTCTCGAGCCGCTGCACGTGATCGTCCAGCTGGCCCTTGAGCGTGGCACACTCGCGCTCGAGCTTGCGCTTCTCCGATGACAGCTTGTGCACGGCATCGATCTGCGATCGCTCGACCTCCTCCTTCGCCGAGAGCGATCGCTTCAGCCGGTCGGCCTCCTCGGTTAGCTCGGCGATCTCGTCGCGCTGCTTGCGCAGGGCCGCCTCATTTTCGCGCTCCTTCACCCGCAGCTTCTTGATGATGGTCGAGTGCTGGAGCACCTGCTTGGACAGCCCTTCGCCCTCCTTGCGCAGCTCACTGATCATGAAGTCGCGCTCGGCGAGCGCCTTCTCCATCTCGCCCCGCTGCACCCGGCCCTGCGATTCCGCACGCAGTGCCTCGTACTGCCGCCGGAGCGTTTCCTTCTCCCGGATCGAGCTCTGGAACTTGCGCTCGAGCGCCGACAGCCGCTGCGTGTAGCCTTCCGCGTCCGCGCTACCATCGGCGGCCCGCTTGGCACGTGTTTCCTGTTGGGCAAGCAGCAGCTGGGCGTTCTGCTCCTGCAGCTCGGCATTCTGGCGGCCAAGCTCCACCAGGCGGAACTCGCGCTGCTCCAGCAGCTCCGACAGCTCAGCGATGCGCCGCAACGACCTTTCCGCCTCCGGGAGGCTAGCGCTTTCGTCACTATTACCACTGTGCACCGATATCTCCGATGGTTCGCGGGTGTGGCCACGCTGCTTCTTGATCAGCAGCACTTCGATGTCGGCCGTCTTGCCATCGCCGGACAATTTGAGCGGGCTGGTCCGGTACGCCCCACTGTTGGTGCTGCTCGAGTCACCCCCGTTCGGGCTCGAAATGATCTCGATGTCGGACGAGGTGGCCGTTTCAATCTCGTCATCGTTCGGCGTCCCGGTGACCGTTGCCATCAACGGAACCGATACACTGCCGCCACTCGCCTCTCGGTCCCGTCGGTCCTTTGCGTTACCAGGCTCCACCAGATCGGCTACACTGTTGGTGGCACTGTTGGCGGTACCACCAGCGCTGCCGCTTCCGCCGCCACCACCACTGCTACCCACTGTCAGCTCTTCGAAGCTTTGCGTCGAATCGGATATTTCCGTTTGAATTTCGACATTCTCGTAGCTCCGGTCTAAAAGATCTTGTTCGTCTTGTTGCTGCTGCTGCTGCTGCTGCTGTTGGTGCTTCTCCTGTGCGTTCCATTGTTCCGACAGCGTTACCTCGGAATCGTTCGACTCCTCCGTGTCGGTGGCGCTCACCTCGGAGATTGCTAGCTTCATCGCGGCCGTGGGATGGACGTCCTGGGGTAATGTCCCGGTGGAAAGGGATAGCGTCAGATGTAGGCTGCTGCGGCCCGGTGCAACCGTGATTGGTGCTGCCGTTCCCCCCGTCGTTTCCATCACCGTGATCGGTTGCTCCGACAGCGTATACGAGAGGGAATCATCATCCTCCACGCTGATTTCATCGTCCAGGTCAGCGCCATCCTGCTGCCCAGCGGCAGTTTCCAGATCGCGCCGCGTAACCGTCTTGTATGTGCGGCGCTCCTCCACCACTTCCGGCCCGTCGGTTACGGACACACTGCACGACTCGTTGGCCGTGATCGAGTCCGGCGACGAGTCGCTCGATATGGTGCCGAGCGTTCCACCGATCACCTCCACCGATTCACTCTCGTCCTGCGTGCCGGTCACACATGGCGAAAGCTGGCTGGGCGAGGTAAGTGCCGAGCCCGGCGTTGTGGCCGGGCTGAGCACCTCGATCGACTCGGAGCTGTCCTTCTCGGTCGGCGAGAGTATATCCTGATGTCTCCCTAGCGGGATAGCAGTCTCCTCGCGTATGCTCATCTTGGACAGTTCACTACTGCCCGACTCTTCGAAGCTTTTGCGTTTCAGGCTTGCCGGGGGCTTGGTCACGGCGACGGCCACCGAGCTACCCGCAGTGGTATTCCCGTGGCCCAGGCCGCTGCCAGCACTTGGCTCGAAAAAGGATCCGGTAAACGAACCCCACACGCTGCCACTTACCTGTGCCGTCATCGGTTCCTTCGAATGTGGCACACCCTCGCCAGCCACCGGTGTCGTAGGGACGGTTTTGCTGCCCGCGAGCATCCGGGGGGCCACGCTGTCCCCGTGCTGCGACGATAGACCATCCGCCGTTCCATCGGCGAGCCGCTCAATGGTGTTACTGCCGGACGGTCCTACCGGTTCCTCCTCGTCCTTGATATCGAGCGCTTTGTCGATCTGCTTCTGGGCCTCCTTGAGGGCGTTCTTCGCCAGGCTCGCAATACCTGCCGTGTCGAACCAGCTCATCCTGGCAGCCGTTGCTAGCCCGTAGCAGGCAGTCGGGCACCAACACCTCGCTCACCACCTCGGCCACGTCAATACGGTCTTCGACGTACCGGTAGCATCTGGCCCCACGGTAAACACACCTCGCTGCGACGTCACACCGTCCTCGCCAACCGCTCTCAGCCGAGGACGACAGGGAACCAGGGGCCAGCAGAACTTTCCTCTCTCTCTCTCTATCGACTTTGCTTTTCGATTTGGCCACACTCGAAGCGATACCGTAGGGAGCTCTCCAACAAGGCACAAGCGATGGATTGGCGGTCTGCCTGTTGTGATGATGTTTTTTCTTGTAGAATTTTCCTTTTGCAACTTTGTTTTTTGTTTTGCACTTTTCTCGAATAAAAAGAACAACAACAACAACAAACACTGACATGTCACAGAGTGACCGACTGTCACGCCCGTGGCCGTGCTGCATCGTCGTCACCGCTCGCATGGATGACGCCGATAGGATGTATGCTAAACTAGAAGATAGTGAAGAAATTACTGGTTTTATCGTAAACATATGGCATGTTTCTTTATTCAACAGAATTTACACAGCGATTTGCAATCCAACTAATCAACTAAGAAGGTTAATGTAGCGCTCTACGGGGGAGCCAACCGTTCTTCAGTCTGAAAAAGTGCGGCAAAAGAGAAATAATTACAGTGACTCAAATGCATATTCGTACGGGTATATGGCACAGCTCAAGCGGTGCAAACTAATGCTCGTGGAGCATTATTGTATGCACATTATGCAATTATTACAATTGATTCTAGTAGAACAATTATCACTTGTTATGGCTGATATCTCATTCTTGGAAAAAGTTAATTACTATCGGCTTGGCGATGATTTTAAGGGGGGAAAGCCTGTTAGCACCAAGACCGCTAGCAGACCGCTTAGTGCCTGTTTGTTAGAAATTTTACGAAAAATACGTTTAACACTTATTTAGAATGTTTAAAAGAGCATACTGATTCATTATGACATCAATCAACACTAGATTTTAAACAGTTTTCAAGAAAATTGCAAATCATGTGCAGATTGGTGTGAACAGACTTCCCTCCTTAAAATCATCGCCAAGCCGAAACTAATTCACTTTTTTCCAAGAATGAGATAACAGTCCTAACAAGTGATAATTGTTCTACTAGAATCAATTGTCATAATTGCATAATGTGCATTCAATAAAGCTCTACGAGCATTAGTTTGCACCGCTTGGACTGTGCAATATACCCGTACGAATAGGAATTTGAGTCACTGTATATTGGTTTGGCTTAATGGGGGCAGAATGAAAGAAAGCGGGTGGAAAAGTCCTGTATATCCTGGGGAGCGTGCTCATGCACTCTGCTCAAATGCTGAGGCAAGGCTCATGGAATGCAGTGCACTTGGAAAACGGTAATTTGTCGATGTGGGCTGAGATTGTGAGCTACTTTGCTTAGACTATGCTGGAAGGCCTGCCGACCCCACCGGCACCATCCGAGCCACTGGCTTGGTTTGCCATCAGATTCACCGCGTTTTTCAGCACTTGTTTCTTCACGAAATCGGTCGTGGTGCTGCTCAGATTCGCGCCAGCGCCAAAGTTACACTTAACGTAGCCGTACAAGTTGGCACCATTCAAGGCGAGTGCGATGAGCACCAACAGCTGCAGGTGGAACGAAAGAAATCGGTTAGAAATCAAACTGGTTCGGGATCAAACGGACTGATCGATTAGTGTAAATGTGTTGAGCGGCTCAACGCGCAAGAACACCTTCCCTACCAGCCACTTAAACTTGAAGCCAAAGAGCGCCACGATGAAGAAGAACGCCCAGATGACCGGGCATAGCACGAGCGCCATCCAGAAGATGCGCACCTCGTGTGGGTTGAACTTCGGTGTGTAGCTTTCGCCCTTTTTCGATTCGAAAATCCAGTGCGAAACGCCAGCGTCGTCCACGTAGTTCCACCAGCGCAGTCCCACCAGCAGGCGACCGGTAATGTTTTTCACCGTCCAAAAGTCGGCCGACAGCAGCAGCACCACGAACACGAAGCTCGTGATGAAGCTGCTGCTGAACCAACCGCAGAACAGGTACGTCGCGATGGCCGCTGCACGGAACGCAATGTGAAAGAACGTCACGTACGGGTGGCTGCAACGGGACGGAAGAACTTTAAGATAAAGGTTTGCCAAGGATAACGGCAACACGCGCATCAACTTACGAAAGCCTTTTGACGATACCGTCCTGGTTGATCTCATCCTCTTCGCCGAACG
>NC_064879.1:2488329-2493329 GCF_943734665.1 Anopheles aquasalis
GTGATCTTGTCCACGTGGCTTTGTTGTCTGTATATCTGTAGGTATGTTATATTTGTGTGTATGTATGTGTAGGTGTGTGTATGTAAGTGTGTGTGTCACACATTCATTCAACATCCTAGTGGCAGGCCGGGTTTTGGTTCGACCTGTTCCCGAATCAGTTCTTAGTGCTACTACAGATACCATTGAAGGAGTTTTTTGTTTTGTTTTCTTCATCTTCTTCTTCATCATCATCATCTTCCTTTTCTTTTTCTTCTTCTTCTTCTTTGTTTTAGTTGCCGCTGTTATACATATATACATCCACACCCAGTACCACCATGAGTCCTGTGTCTTAACTGTGCCATATATGATATAACAGTTGGTATATGCGTTCCCCTGTGTCACGTGGTGACGTCTAGTGTGTATGTGTCTGTGTGCGTGGGGAGAGGGGAGGTGGAGCAGAGAGGCTAGATTAAGGGGAGGGGGGGGGGGGGAAGGTTATGGTAGTACGGTTGGTAATATTACACTCAGTAATGGGGGCAAGAGAGAGAGAGAGAGAGAGAGAGAGAGAGAGAGAGAGAGAGAGAAAGAAGGATCCTCTGTTGCCGCCTTTGTGTTCGCGTTCCCACGCGTTTCTCGGAGCGCGGAATTTCGGAGTCCGTTTTTTCCTGGAAATGAAATGCGGGAAGTGATATGTTCACTCGCGCGTGACACAATCGTCCGCCATTATGCTGCCGGTGGCTTCACGATTCGGCCATTAATCGGCCGTAGGAAGCGCGCGCACGAATGCGCACGCAGCAAGGTTGAGGGGGGGGGGGGACTGTTGAGAATTATTGACACTCTTCCCCACCCCTCCCTATCCTCCCCTATATCTCCTGGGTGAGATGGTGTTCGGCAGTGGTTTAGATTGGGCGGCAACCGGCCGGACGCGCCTTCCCCCTTCGCAATTCCCAGCACTGCCCCCCTCCTCCCCCCACAAAGCCCCGTTTAGACTCGTCCGCGGAAATGCAGACTAGTGTGTCCATTTTTTATTTAGTTTCCAGTGTCTGTGTGTGTTTATGTGTGTGCTTATGTGTGTGTTTGTTGTTGCTACACACTAAACGATAGATATTGATAACCCTTTAAACCCGTCCACTCTCCCCCCCCCCCCCCCATCACCCCACCATTCGCTCTCTTTTTCCTATTTTTCTCTCTCTCTCTCATCTTGTTTGCTACATGCTCTCACTCATGCTACTACCTCACTCGTCCTGTCCCATAGCCTTATTTGCGTGTGAAGGAGTGTGCATGCATGCGTGTGTTTGTTGTTGTTGTTGTTGTGTCTGTGTATGTGGGTGCATTGGTGTCCCTTTTTCGTCACTGTCCAGGGAACGACAACAGCATCGTTGAGTCATCTACAGTCACAATTAACTACCGTTAGCGTCTTCCACTGATCATCCACCCATAGAACATTCACGCTTTCTCTCTCTCTCTCTCTCTCTCTCTGTTTTGAAAATGGTACTGCCCACCGTGGTACCACCGGCACAGGGCACAAGGGTGACATACGAGGCACCCTTCGTTTGGCGCATTCTCCCACCTTCTGCCTCCTTTGCTAGTAATAATAAATATGTACATTTACTTTAGAATTACGTTTACGACATTTCGCCCCATTTCCACGCCGCCCGGGCGCTCCACTTTTCGGTTTTACTTGCGAACTGCTTTGTGTTGGATTTTTGCCTTTTCCACCCCCTCTCTCCCCCTCGCCAGTTCCTTTTGCACCGCGTACCGGCCGTATTTTACTTACTGACTATGCTGCGCTATTCCCTTGTTTCTTTAATTAATTTTTTTTTTTCATTTTAAGTTTTGTTGTGGTTGCGAATAGTCTAACGAACACCGAACACCTCTTTCCTTCCTCCCTCTTTCTCTCTCTCTATCTCTCTCTCTCTCCGCTCTCTTTCTTCTTTCCTCTACAGGTTCGATAAGTTTCCCTTAGGTTTAGCCAGTTCACTCGAGCACTTGCTGCATTGCACGCGACTAATCTACTGAGTCACTGATCTTCCTCCCGCTCGTGCACCATCTTTCACTCGCTTTGCCTTTCTTCCTAGTGGTGGCCGACACGTTAACCCTCCCTCCCGTTGCTTCATTCACGCCGGCATGGCGCACGCATTTAGATTCGATTCGTATAAGTGTCCTTGCCGTCACCACCCTCCGCGTGGTAACCGCATATGGTGAGCATTTTGGGGAGCTTGTTTGTTGGTTGGTTGTGTTTTTTTTGTTTCGTTTTGGGGCAGGTTTGATTTTGTTCACTTTTTGTTTGTTCATTTTTTTAGGGTTTGTTATTTTCCGTTCCGCTTTCTTCCTATTTCGTTTCGTGTTGGTTTCTCCAGTTAGTACGTTCAAGGATTACTTCCGGGTTCCTTCCTGGGGCTAGTTGCCTTCACCGGCGGTTGGTATACGGTCCGGTGCGTTTGGTTTTTGGTTTTTTTTTTTGGTTTTTTATGTTTTGCTTTATTTTGTTCCTCACATAAACAGACAATACAGTTAGCAATACGTGCACACATACACGGGGTGTGCTCCACTCCAGCAAATCGTTTCGGTTTGTGTTAATAGTAGGGGGGTGGGGGAAGGGCTTGTGTTTTGCAACAAAGAGGGCATGTAATATGGCGGAATGAGGGGTAGTGAAGGGTTATTGAGGACAGGTGGGGGGAGGGGGAGAGAGTTTTATCTAGCATTCAGTTTGCGTCCACTGTGGCCTGTGTCTTTCCCTATGTTACGGTTTTTTGGGGTTGTTATTAGTATTTAATACTAGTTTTTCGCTGCTTCTTGTTCTCAGCAACTCCGTTGTCTCTTCTCTCTTAACCAACCCCACCCTTGCACAGCTTCCCTTCTTCCTGCTTCTCTTTCTTCTTTTCCTCTTCTTTCTTCTCTGCTTCTTATGCCTTCCTTGCCTTCCTTTCCCATGTGCTAGGCTTTGCGGCGTTGCGTTTCCGGGATTTTATGTTTGAATTCCATGCAGGAAGTGGCAGGATCCCTCTTTCACTCCCACCCGCCCTCCCTCTCTTTCTCTCTCTCTCTCTCTCTCTCTCTCTCTCTCATCGTGATCGACACGCACACCACAGTGGCAGTGGCAGACTAGGCAGAGACTTCGCATAAGTAAGCCCTGACGTATCCTTGGAACGATAAGATCGTGTTTGTGGTGTGTGTTTGTGTGATAATATCCCTTATTTTTGCGGGAGGTTGGAACGATGGGGGGGCGGGAGGAAGAGGGAAGGAGCACGATGGTACGTACGTCTATGCATACAGCTCACTCTTAGTGCACTTATCCAAAGACCAAAGACCTTGTTCATTTCTATGTACACTCTGCCCGCACACGCACCCACCTACCCACCCACACACCAACACACACTGACACACACCAACATCGTAGTTCGGGGGGGGGGGGGGGGGTGAAGATTGCGGAGAGCAGGGCTTTACGTTACCGGGCTGGGGGGTGGTCTTTCGGTTTTCCTATTTTATATTTTCATGTATTCATGTATGTGTGTGCGTGTGAATGTGTGTGTTTTTGTCCTTTGTTTGGCTGCTTTAATATATGAGATGAGAGGTTAGTTAGCATTACTGTTACTTACGAATTGATATACAACTAGTTAATCCCATTTTTCCCGCCTCCCCGCGGTTTCGCGTTTTCGGTTTATAAGTTTTAAAGATTGTTTGAGGGGTTGGAAAGGGGTGATGGGGAGAGGGGTTTTCGCCGGTTGTTGCTTTATGATGTCGTAGTCCCACAGGCCTACCGAGTTAATCCCTACACAGTTCACGCTATTTTCTGTTGCGCGCAGTTCTGCCCGCGGTATGCTAGATTCTAAATGGGTTTTTGTTTGTTTGTTTGTTGTCTCGATCGATCGTGTCTTTCTGTTTTACTGTCTTCTGCTTCTGCTGTTTCTTCTTCTTCTTCTTCTTCTTCTTCCTCTTCTTCTTCTTCTTCTTCCGCTGCCTCACTAAAGGTGCTTCTCTTTGCCGTGTTTTGGTTTGTCTTGGTTTGGATTTGCCCCTGTTTTCGATTGGCTAATTAGAGTTTCCTTAATGCTTCACGCTTCGACCCGCACCAAAGGATGCTCATCTCATCACTCTGAGTGTGTGTATGTGTGTGTTTGCGTGAGTGAGTATGTGTGAATCTTGCCGCGGTACCGGTTTTCGATTCGGGCCGGGCTTTTTTTTTGTTTATTTTGCTAGCCTTTTTTTTGGTTGTTGTTAATTTTTCCTTTTCCGCTTTGGTTTTGCTCGTATAAAAAATTGACGTTCGCAATATTTACTTGTGTGTGTGTGTGTATATGTGTATGTGTGTAGGTGAGTGGATATGCAAATGTAGGTGAACGGGAAATGTGCGCGATGATTTCGTGTGCCGTGTGAGCTGGTGAAGATGGACCTTTTACCGCGCCAACCCTACAATCGTATTGAAGGGGGAGGGAGGGAGGGGAGTGGGTGGTCGCGGGAACAGGAGCCGTTTCTCTTTCACTCTCTCTCTTTTCCTTACACCTATCAGTTCTGCGATACGGAGAACGACAGCTTTCGATTGAATGTGGACACCGTAGCTCGTAGATGGATTGCGTACTATAACGAGTAGAATATGCATGTGTAGTATCTTTCTCTCTCTCTCTCTCTCTCTCTCTCTCTCTCTCTCTCTCTCTCTCTCCCTTTTTATCCTCCGTGTTGTATTTTGTAGTGTTTTTGTTTTGTTTTGTTTTCTGCTTGAGTGTTGTGTGTTTACCAACTTTCAATTTTCACTCTACCCAGCGCGCGCGCCCTGTCGCTCTCACCACTCTCCCGTCCCTACTTCTACTCCCACGCACCCACCAACCCACCGAAAAATTGGTATATTTTGTTTTGCTTGTTGTTGTTTTTTTTTGTTGTTTTTGTTTTTTTTACTTGTTATTCGTGTTTTTTCTTAATTCTCATTTAATCTACCAAATTCATTTATTAGCTAGTGTTTTCTTCCTTCCTTCTCGTTTTCTCTCTCTCTCTCTCTCTCTCTCTCTCTCTCTCTCTGTTTAACC
>NC_064879.1:2505829-2513329 GCF_943734665.1 Anopheles aquasalis
GCCACACACTCTCCGGAGACACTCTCCGATCAAAGCTGGTTGCAGTAGGTTAGGGTGAGGTTAGGGAACGTTTGGAAAATCAAAGCAAAGGCATCACTGTAACACAGTCGCTAGTACTTTGGTAACAGCGCTAACAGTAGTACTAGTGGAACAACGTGGAAAGATGAAAGAAACCAAACAAAACAGAATAAATAGATTTGGGAGTGAACGTGCAGGAGAAAGCAGAGAAATGTAAGAGAAAGAGAGAGAGAGAGAGAGAGAGAAAGAGAGAAAAGGAGAGAGAAATAGAAGAAAGAGAAGAAAGGGAAAGAAACAAGGGTGCGAAAGATAAAGAGCGAAATCTAAGAAAAAAGACGCTAGTGGGGCTTCCTAGGTGAGAGATAGAGAGAGAGAGAGAGAGAGAGAGAGAGAGAGAGAGAGAGAGAGAGAGAGAGAGAGAAGAGGGTAGAGGGTAGGGAATGTGAGCGTAATTCGGGCGCCAGTCAGCTCGCTCGCTAGAAATGTAGCTGGGGAAGTGATGATGGAGACGCCCAGGACCAGGATAAAGGGACAAGGATTCAACTCATCAGCTAAGCAGGCCTAACACGCTAGCAGGCATCGAACGGCTATGCGGTCCTCGGACTTGACTTGTATCGCAATGGAAGGAAACAGCATGCAAGGGGGATGCAGGTGGAAGAGAAGGTTTGGAAGATGATTTGATAACGGATCGAGACGGAAGGGAAGGGTAATGAAAACAATGGGTCACACGCGAATGGTGTGTGTATATGCTGTGCGCGTGAGTGTGTGTGTTGTGTATGTGTGTTTGGAGATTGAGATTTGGAGACGCGAAAGCGGAATACAATTAGAATGATTTCATTGTGTGTTTAGAAACGGGGCGCAGAGGAAGGGGTGAGTCATTAGAGGGTGAGAGGGTGGATTTCACGGGGGAGAGAGGGGGGGGAGGTAGCTAAAATACATGCACACAGGCTGAACTGGAAAACCGAAACGGAAACCGTAAGAGAGTGAGTGCGAGCAATTTAAACGAAATCGTCAACCAACTGTCAAAACCTTCCCGAAAATTCCAGCTTCAGCTTCAAGCGCACACCAGACAGGCAAAAGGGGAGTTTTCGGAGGCGGAAGGGATCTAGATGGTGATCGGCAGCGATCAGGGCTCACGACGCCTAGCACTATAGGGCAACTAAAGCACACCTCTCCCATCCTACAAGCAAATAATGCAGCAATCGCAATCGCGTAACGCCTCTGCCCACGGCTAGAGTGACTAGAGAGCTAGAACACAACCCTCGCGTGCACTTGCTTGCTGTGTTGCTCGGGTCTTCTGCTACTCAGCGAGCCAGCGAGCGTGATATGGCAGCGAGGATAAGCGATAAGCGATCCAAGGAGAAGTGGAAAAAAAAATGGAACGGAAAAAAAGGGAAAGCACGGGTGTGTGAATGGGTGTGCGTGTATTGTGTGCGTTTGCGTGTAAGAAAGAGAAGTCGAACGCGAATAAGAAGAAGAAGCAACATCTGCATCATTATTCTGTTTATCACTACCGAACTAGAACAGAAGTATACGCAAACGTAAACAAACGGCGGTAAGTAAGGTTGGTGAAGAATGGAAACGACTGAACGAACTAGGACTAGGAGCGATGAGAAGAATGCATGGTGATTGCACACGAAAACAAAAGAAGCAAGATTGGATGAAGAGTGAAGTAGAGAAAAACATGAGAATGAAAAGAAGGCCTGGAAAGGGTTAAACTAAGGATAAGTGATCGGTTCGAGCGGAAGAATTGTGAAAAAACAAGACTATAGATAATAGAAATGAGTAAAAACGAAAACACCAAGACCAAGAGCAGAGCAGAGCAGAGAAAGAGAGAGAGAGAGAGAGAGAGAGAGAGAGAAAGAAAGAGAAAAAAGCAAAGACGCGCATGCCGGGTGTCGTTGAGCTTTTTGTGGTGTCGATGTTTGTGGTGGTGGTGGTGGATGCAAGGTGTGCACAACACTTTCCCTCGCTTTTCTTCGCACATTTCATATATGTGTGTTCCCCTGTGTAGGAATGCAGGGTGGGGGTGATGGGGTTCCAGTTTCTTTCTTTCATCGCTAAACTGTTGCCAAACTTCTGTTCCTTTGTGTGGGTGTGAGTGTGTGGCTGTGTGGCTGTGTATGTGCGTGTCGTCGATCCCTGTCGATGTTCCGGATCATTCCATCGCTCTTCTGCCTGCCTTGGTTTGGCTGTTTCCGTGTGTGCCCTTTTCTCGGGATTCGAGATTCTCGCGTGATTCTCGCGCATCCCCCCCCCCCTCTTTTTACACCCTTCCCGTCTACTGCATCATCATCTGATAGACTTCATTGGCTGGCCGGTCGGCGGGCGGTAGTTTTTTCGCTCCTGCAGCGGAGCTAGGAGCTGGTACGACAAAGGCCTACCTTTAGTTTCTGAACCCCATCAACGTCGGGCTGCAGCCTTTTGCCAGTTTTTTTTTCCAATGGAAACGTACACTACAGGGAGGGTAGGAAAAGTGGGGATGGAATGCGGCACGGGTACGGCGTAGCTGCGCCCTCTTACTTTGAGTGGCACTTAGCCTGATTGCATGCCCTGCGCTGGGATTACATGCTCCGCGATCGAGGGCGAAGATGGCGGGGAGAAAAGGGCCCTCGGCGTCTGCCTGGGCATGGAAAGGAACGTCCCGGCCGGCACAGCATCAGGCAACTGGCAGGGAAGGTGCCACAGCCTGCCCAGGTCGACGTTCGGTTCTACTTTCATACTTTTTCGGGTTCATTTTTGTAGTTGTTTTTTTTTTTTGGTTTTGTTTTTGTTTATTCCATTTTATTCCGGCCGAGCTCTGTTTGCGTTGCGCGCCAATGGATCAATGAATAAATGAGTGAATTGTGCGTGAATTTGTGTGAGTGTTAGGTAGTAGTTGTAGCGGCAGCTAATGAACATACGATCCCCATAGGCGCACAGTGAGGTTATGTACAGGCGAAGGTAGCGGTTCGCGTCGCGTGACATCTGTGCGTTTTGTGCGTGTGCTGTGTGTACGTGTGTGTGCTTAAAGAGAGTGGAGAGTGCAAGAGGACACTGCTGAACAATCCTCTCGCCCAGATCGGCTCCGGTCGGCTCCGGCGTGAGTGAAACGATGGCACATGGTGTGTTCACCTATCGCTGCGTGAAGAAGGACTCCCGGTTTTTTTTTGTTTTGGTGTGGTAGTGTGCGTGTGTGTGTGGGAGTGTGTGTGTGCATGAGTGAACTTCCGATTCCCGTTGAAGGGCCACCCTTCACCCACATTTCCATTTGATCATTCATGGATACTCCAGTGAGCATCGCAATTTATGTTTGTGTTTAAGAGAGAGAGAGAGAGAGAGAGTGAGAGCGAAAGAGAGAGACAGACAGAGAGAGAGAGAGAGAGAGAGAGAGAGCGAGAGAGCGAGAGAGCGAGAGAGCGTTAGAAGCGCGGCGATGACCCGAACGAACGTGAGCGTCGAGTAAACGCGTCAGGAGTTCATTCGTAGGAATCAAGGAATCGTGGAGCCAGGAGTTGGGTTGGGTGCTTGTGTTGTGGGTGGCGGGGTACAGGGGTGGGGGGGAGTGGTGATGGCAAGAGATTGGCAAGGATTGAAGGATGGAAGATGGTTGGTTGATGGAGAAGAAGCCGTTGCAGTCGTTACGAGTTATACAGGAGCACCGGACGGAGTGAATATGTGTTTGTGTATGTGCGTGTATGGGCGTGTATGTGTATTTTTTTTTTGGATTCCCGGAGCAGCCGGAACACGGGGGCATTGTGGTTGGTGTTGGTGTAGTTGGATTTCTTTTTTTTTTTTTGTTTTGTTTTTGGTGTGTTTTGTTTTCGGATTTCGGTTAACGGTTTTCAGGCCAACCGGGTGCCGCGCCGCACCGCACCACACTTACCTGAACTGGGTCGTCTGGTTGAACATCATCTTGTTCGAGCCGGCGAGCGAAATGTCGTCCTGCGAGTGATGGTTGGCCTGCGTCGCACCACCAACATACTTCGCCACCGGCTTCTTCACGTACGGTGGATCGTACTTAAGGCGCGTGGTTTTCTTTCTGCTCTTACCCCCCCGAAACCCGCCCGGAACAGCCCGCACCCCGTGGGGTAAAATAGTCCACCCCGGTAGTCCCATCCGCAAAAGAAGAACAAAACAAACACCCGCGCGCATTCCCCCCAGCGGGTGGAGGGAGGAAGGGAGCGAGGGCCGGTGAGTTGGTGTGCGGTGTGTACGTGCGCATGATGGTATGTGTGCACAAGTGTATGTGTGTTTGTGGATGTGAGCGTCGAGCAAAAGACCCAGAATGCAGTGATCATGTGATCAGACCGCATGGATGATGATCAACATCATCATCATCATCACCATCAGCCATATTTGCAGGCATGCACGTGTGTGTGTGTAACAGTATGGTAGTGTGTGTGTGTGTGGTGAATATGTGTTGGTGTGTGTATGGAGCGATCGCGAACAACGAGATCGGATGAATGGCGTGAGGTTGTCGGCATCCGTTCAAAAAAAAAAAAATCGGGTGGTAGACGGTTAGCGCGGCACCGCACAGAGCACAGGCGTACGTACGGCGGCATTCCCCGCCGAGGTGGGCGAAATTGGTTGTAGATTGTTTTGTTTTTTTTTTTGTTTTTTTTTTTTGGTTTGTTGGAAGAGAGTGATGCGAATTGGTGTTGGGTGTGGAAAAGAGAGAAGAAGCACAAAAATTCACAGATCAGTTCTGGCGGTGGTACCGGTTTAACGGGCATGTTACTGGCATGTTCTATTGTGGTTGTGGTTTTCGGTTCTCTTCTCTACCTCTTATTTTTGCTCGTTAGTAGTAGGTCTTTTATCATTCATTCTAGTTCTTTTTTTTTTTGGTATCTTTTTTTTTTAAAGGAGCTTCGCTAATGGTGCTGATGAAGTGGGGGAAAGTTTTTGAGGAATTGGAGATGCAAACTTAACCCGCGAGGGCGAGGATTCGAGGTGCATTCGAGGTATTACTGTCGGGATGCTGATGGGGTGAGGTGGAAGAGGATAAGCAGGAGGGTGGGGGAGAAAGATAGGAGATGTGTCGTGGGTTTGAGGGCCCAGTACGGTACGTTGATGAGCAGAGAGAGAGAGAGAGAGAGAGAGAGAGAAAGAGAGAGGGTAGGTGAAAATGCAACACACAGTACACAGTGTAGGGGCCGGAGAATAGTGGGAAGGGGTGGTGGTGGAGGGGCAAGCCAGAGTTGGGAGAATTAATAAAGGAGAGTGTCCGGTTGGGGGGGGGGGGGGGGGGTGTGGTGGAGCTGCGTTGTTACAGAGTGAAACGAAAGCGAAGCGAAACAGCGATGAAGTAGGCTTTCGATTAGGCAAAAGGGGGGGAGAGGGGGGTGGTAGATGGGGTGGCTGGGTGGTATAGTAGTCGTGAAGGAGGAAACCTTACGAGGCCGTTACTTCCCGACACGACAGCCTTAAGTACTTATTTTAAGAGCTGGTTTCTACATTGGTTCTTCTTGAGGTTTAGGGGTGCGCGAGAGAATGAGAGAGAGAGAGAGAGAGAGAGGAATCAGGGGTAGGTTCGCAGGGGTATCCAGTCCTACTTTGGTGCCTGACTAGGGTTTGCTTCGGCCTAGGGTCGCGGCCGCGTATTGTTTCTATCGGGTACGTATTGAGAGAGCATCTGCCTGTTCTATTCTCTTTGGATTCTGGTTTCCAGTTCTTCTGGAAGCCTGCCGGAAAAGTGAGGAAAGAGTGAGACTATTCCTGGGCGTAAAAGGGGAAAAAATGATGATAGCTAGTCGGACCAGGAGAGGATGCTGTTTGGTGAAGGAAGAGTTGGTGAAGGAAGTAGTTAGCTGAAGGGCTATCAATAGTAGGGCCAGAAGAGAAGAAGAAGCAGTAGAAGAAAGAGAAGAGGAAGAAGAGGAAGAAGAAGAAGACGAAGAAGAAGAAGAAGAAGAAGAAGAAGAAGAAGAAGAAGCAGTAGAAGCAGGAAAATAAGAAGAAGAATAAGAGATAAAGGAAGAACATAACAAAAGAGAATACTAAGAAGAAATGAAAATGAATGGGATGTTGGTGGTGGTAGTTACACTAGATGTTCACGTGGCCAAGAGAAACGCTCCAGATCGGTAGGAGACTTGCATGCACCGCGGTTTTTGGGGCCAGCCCGCCCCGTTCGGGACTGGCGCAAGGGGCAAGCGTTGATGGCGCACTTCCTTTTGAAGGTAGGCGGTGGTGGTAGAGGGTGGAAGGTGGTGGATTGACAGCAAATCCTCACTTTTCTCTCTCTCTCTCTCTCTCTCTCTCTCTCTTTTCACTAGAGCTCAAACCATCGGACTGACTGGGGCGAAAGCGGAAACCTACTACCAGTGAGCGGCATCATGCAGGACATGCACACATGCTGCGCAAGGTGAAGACCCCTTTCCCATGCTAACGCTAACGGAGCAGGTACCGTGCAGAGAAGAAGTGGAGCCACTGCTAGTGTGCGGCTGCCGCAAGAGCAACCGAAACGCTGAAGAAAGCAGAGAGCACAAGACCTAGACCTAGACCTAGAGAGCGAAGGAGAGACTGTACAGCAGGGGAAACAGAAGGAAATGTGGAAGTGGTGCACATGCAAAACAGACAGACAGGCAGACGGGCAGGCAGGCAGGTAGGCAGCCAGGGTTTACCAGCGGGTTTGGTGTGATGTGGCAAGGGCATGCACTATTTTGGTATATAGGGGCGCTAGAACGATGCAAGAGGCACCCCTTTACTGGGATACAACCGGTAAGAACGGGCTACACATGCATGCTATAGTTACGGGATGCCATAGTGGTTCTCTTATTTCTAAAAACAATATTAAAAAAAAAAAAACATACACAATCGAGAGAGAAAAAACGAAACAATAACTGTAATGTGACAATTGACTTAGTATTGGAACGGAAAACCAGCGCCGTCGACAGCTGGGCACAGAACGCAAGAAAGAAACCGGAAAGGAAGAGAGAAGATTGAACAGAAGGGAAAGAAAAATGAACAAGAATAAAAGAAAAAGTGAAACAAAAAAAAAACCGAACGAGTTGTTACGATTCGCTAGTAATATGATAGTTTTGGTATTTTCATTTTTGTTCATGTTCGTTCGCTTCGTTCGCCTTTCCCCCCCTCGACCCGTCCCCCACCAAACGGTCCCCCCTCTCTCGGTGATGGACTTCCGGTGGCGGGGTGGAGGGTGGAGAGAAGGCATCGCAAGAAGTAGTAGCAGTAAGTTGGGAGTAGATCATTAGTAAACAGTATAGCGGTAGGGTAAAGTTTCTTCTTTGTTTTTGTAGGTACTTTTTGTTTTTCGAGCGACAGTTTTGCTATGTTTGTCGAATCTGTAAACCGGCAACGGGCCGCATGGTGCTTGTTGCAAGATCGAAACAATGGATTGGTTGGTATGGTTTTTTGAAGAAGACAGGCGTTGGTGAGAGGGGGGGGGGGGTAGGGGAGGGCATGTTAGTGGGGCAGTAGTACGAGTACGGGTCGGTGCGGTCAACCTAAAGGGTGCGTCACGTCGAAACAGAAGCAACAATG
>NC_064879.1:2518329-2523329 GCF_943734665.1 Anopheles aquasalis
CCGGGAATGATGATGCTAGTGCGGCATGCATGCCACGCACGCACCACACATACACAGGCACCCCTTTTTCACTAGAAATGGGTCCACGGTCCAGTCACGTCCGTTTCTTGATCGCAGCAAAAGGTTACCCCCGCCTGCTCGCCCTGGTCTTCAACCCTCAGCACCCTCATCCCCACAAAAACCTCACATGTCCGATGGTTTTTTGCCGGACTGTGGCCTGTCGGCGGCATTCAAGGACTCGCACTCGAATGGAGTGTTAATTTGATAGGACGATATTATTTTCTTCGCCTCGTTCTTCGCCCCCTTTCGCTTCTTCTCCTACACGTCTTTTCCTTTCTCTCTCTCTCTCTCTCTCTCTCTCTCTCTCTCTCGCTGTCGCTGGTTTTAATTGGAAATCGACTTCTCGGTTTGTTCGGTGGCACGTTTTTTTTCTTGTTGTTTGGCACCACTGCAGTCGCCTGTAGTCGATGGTGATGGCCGGCCTACTTAGCGCCACTTCCCTCCTTCCTGCTGATAGAGGGAAACTCAAGGGCCCAAAACTGCCTCGGTGGCCAGTGGCTCGATACTTTATCCACTTTAAATACCGTCTAACCACCGAACGTGAAAATTTCTTGTACGGTTTTTAGCTAACGCTTTTCTCTCTCTCTCTCTCTCTCTCTCTCTCTCTCTCTCTCTCTCTCCCTCTCGTTCTGTATGCAAGCAATCCCTTGACAATCTAAATCTCAATCAAGGCCACACAACTGCGGTGACAAAGAGGCACGATGATGACCAGGTGTATAACCTTAAAACTGCTGTGTTTTGGTCGATGAAAACACATTTTTTTTAAATAGACAACCAAAAGATAAATTATTCTATGTACTTTCTCTTGCTAGCTACATATCTTTCCTATCTTTTGACCAATTTGTGGATACCATGCCAAAAGAATTCTTCATTTAGCGAGGCAAACCTCTCGTCCTGTCATTTTCTGATATCTTCACACAAATCGAAGTGCTGGTCGGCCAGCGTATAACCGATCGTCGAAAAGTGGTAACATTTGGAATGGTCCAGGTCCAGTTAATTAGCAGGGGAAGGTATAACAGCCCAATTAATTAAAATCAATTAATTATGGACCATTTTTGATGGGTGCGCCCATGCGTTGTCGTGCTGGAATATCAACCTCTCATGTCTTTGGTCCTAAATCGGCCTTGTTTCACGCAAAGAACGTTATATTTTGATTTTTGGCTGGTGCCCTAACAGTTTCACAAGATTACAACATCCCATAACAGACGACACTCATCTGATCGCACCAAGTACACAGCATTGCCTTGCGTTCAGAGTGATTTGGTCTTGCGGTAGAAGATGGTGGTTGGCTGGGATCTATTCACGATTTTTTTCGTTCTAGATGCTCAAAATGTATCCACTTTTCATCGAAAGGCACCACAAGAAGCAGGAACGACTTTCTTTTTTGCCTAACAAGCAAGAATTCGCATGTGTTTTGTCGTTTGATTCCCATCCAAAAGAAATGAAAGAATTTGGCCTGAAAGCCCATCTATAAGCACAACAGCAGTTTTACGGTTATACACCTGGTAGAGTGCACTCGAGATCTTCTCGAGAAGATGATGGAGACGCATGGTCGCTGTAGATGGAGACGCCTGGTGCGTGGTCTTGTTGTCAGCAAACGCAGCACATGGTGAAGCAACCTGCTGCTGCTTGTTGTTTGTTTGATTTGAAAAAGAAAATAACACCAAGTTTTATTCGCTAGCAGGGAATGCTGGGCACGGGGAAGCCTTGGCCACAGTAAACAATCCAAGCCAGTGTGCCCGGCACCCTATTCGCTGTCGCGATGTACATGCGCTCGGGCGTATGTAGGTCTCAGAGGGTTGTGTGTTAGTATTTAGTGTTTGAGGTTGTACGGGCGTTCGTCGAGTATCGCGAAATGGTTAACAAATAGATCTGCCGCTTTTCCGGGCGAACGGCGAACGCACGACGGAGCGGAGCGAAAAAGGAGCAGTGTCCGGGGAGGCCTGATGGGTTTGGTTGGTTGTTAGGAGAGAGAGAGAGAGAGAGAGAGAGAATGAGGCTGATGAGAACAGAAAAAGTAGTATTGTAACGTACAATGAATGTAAAAAACGTGATAACACAAGAGAGAGTCAAGGCTTCGGAGAAAGCAAAAACGGGAGTTTGGTATGGGATGTGTGAGTCCATATTTAAACGATGTCAATGCATTCATAACTAGCGCGAATAGGTGGACGCTTTTGTTGCTGTTGTTGTTGTTGTTGTTGTTGAACAGAGAAGGTACACACACGGCACACAAACATACACATACGATACGTCATATATGAAAATACAGTAGAACTGGTACGGCCATACATGTTTTACATATTTGAAAGAGGGATGCATTTATGCCCCGCCCGATTCTCCACTGCATGTATACACTGCACGTACAACGCCAAAAACTGAAACACACACGCACACTATATACATGTTTATGTATGTGTAGCGACTGCGGAGCGACTGTACGCGTACGACGCTAGTTCGTTGAGAACGGCGGGAGCCGCCGGTCCAAAAAGCGGTAAACCGAGAAGTGGAAGATGCTTGATGCAGCGATTCGTTGGTAGTGTTGTACAAGAAGAACGAGGAAACGAGGAAATTTTGACAAGTATTTGCAATTTTTGTGAGGAAAGATAATGATGCGAGAGTGGATGGGAGCGAAATAGATGAAGCTGTACACTCAGTTGTAGTGGAAATTACCGAAAATTATGAGAAGCAATGGAAAGAGAAGTAAAACATAAGAGAGAGAGAGAGAGAGAGAGAGAGAGATAGAGAGAGAGAGAGAAAACATAAGGTAGATTGAGAAGAGTAGCTTGAACACTTGAACAACAATGGAATTACAGTTAAGTGTGACAATGACAGGAAGACACAGTGAGACACATGTACCACGAATACGGTTACGCAGCGCTGCAGCGAATCGTTTACAGGCAAAAATATACACATACACACGCACGGGAAAACACGCAAACATAGAGGAGCGGACCCCGTCACGGTTTTTATTCGCATCGAGACAGAGAGAGAGAGAGAGAGCGAGAGAGAAGACGAGGGGCTGAGCTGATGATCGTATTGCGCACTTACTGCTACCAAGGTGCCAAGCACATCGGGCATTGTTGAACACTGGAAATGGAGTTACGCTACAAGGGCCACCCAATCCGGAAGGATTGCCCAACGGGTGTTTTATTCGTGTACTCGCTTGTGACCCGATTGCTATTGGCGCCGGGGGGGGGGGGAGGGGTTGAGAGAAAAGGTTTCAAAACTAGCTCTAATCGTTTATATGTGTTGCACTAATCCCTGCCATGGTTCCCTGGGAGAATGGTCTGCGTATCCTGAGTGAATTGATCGGGGGTGGAGGGCCCACCCCCCCCTCCCCCCCTTCTCTACTTGTGTGAACCCTTTAACCCGGACATCGTGTGGGTGCGCAGCTTGTGCGCCCGCTGGGCGCCCTGCCCTGACGCTGCGCCTGCGCCAGCTGCAGCAACAACCGCACCTTGTCTGCGTGTGGCAGGAACGTGGACTCGAACGGCAGCGGTGTGCGTCGGTTCCGGTGGATGTTTGGGACCTCTGGAGGTGGTAATACACAGGGAAAGGATTGTGGTAGGAAATGGGGGGGATCCGTGTTGAAACGGGGCGTTTTGGAACGGGAAAAGGGGATGGGGAGGGGAAGGGGTGACACAAAAAAATGGGAAAGAAAAAAAAAGATGGAAAATCGAATGAAATCGTGGGGTTTTGGGGCTGTGCAAAAGGGGGGGATGGACAGAGAGAACAAGGGTGCATGTGGGAGTGTAAGTGTGTGGTGGTTGAGTTGGTTGGTTGATTGGATGGATAGAGAGAGAGAGAGATAGATAGAGAGAGAGAGAGGAAGAGCGTACGACAAGACGACGAGACCAGATGTATTGGCCTGGTGTGACGGAGTGACATTAGTGTTTGCGTACCTGTAACAGACGGCCATGAGGGCGAAACACAGGAAGACACATTTGACGACCACCACCAGCATGATTACCATCGCTAGCGTGCTCACTTTGCCCTGATCGTACGCTACACGGACAGCAGCAGACAACAACAGGAAGATCCGCATCCACAAACACACCCACACACACACACACGCACACGCACGCACACATACACACCGAGAGAAGGTGATCGTTGGGAGTTGGTGTGGCACCGGCAGAGGCAAACAACAATTGGCAAGTGAACCGAGAGCAGGAAGGAGCGGTGCCGCCATTTTATCAGTTCATGGTGAGTGAATGTTGATGAAAGAGAGAGAGAGAGAGAGAGAGAGAGAGAAAGAAAAAGAAGGAAGAAGAAGAAGATGATAAAGTAGATAATTTTTCATTGGCGGTTCATTGAAAAAAAAAAGTGTAGTGGAACACTGAAGGCACTGAATGATTGCTTTGATTGCTGCTGCTCGCTGCTGGCTGTCGTCGAACAGATTCCGCGGATCAGACACGATGCGAGTCTGTAGTTGGAGACGCTGCGCTGGCTTGGCGGGAGTGGAGTGTTGCGGGGGAACGTGTTACGATTACCATTGTCATAAAGCGGATCTGATTCCGATTGGTTTTGCACAATTTGCTCAAGACCAAGGGTAGGAAGGGCAGGCAAATCAACACTTAAGTAAACATTCTCACTTACACGCATACGAACGCGCCGACGGAATGTTGAGGGGAGAGAGAGAGAGAGAGAGAGAGAGAGAGAGAGAGAGAGCAACAGAGAACAAAACGGAAAACACCCCCTGTTACCTCAAGCTGGGGGCAGATACTGACAGAGAGTGTTGATCGAGTTGAAAGAGGAGGTACAGGGAGGAAAAAGGAGGAGAGAGAGAAAGAGAACATCGGTCTCGGTCCCCGCAATTACTGCTCATGGCGACAACACTCGACATTCTCGGTAAGCTACTCCTGTGGCGTAACGGCGCTGTGGTTCTGTGAATAGTGTTATGGGGTAGTATTTGGATGGTAAGTTCTTTTTTGTTCTTT